>NW_026734621.1:0-281355 GCF_949786415.1 Peromyscus eremicus
AAACACACTCTGCTTTTAGGAAAGAGCACTCTTCTACTCTACTGTGTTTCCTATGGAGTCTGAACAGTGAGCTTGCTCAGAACAAAAGAACTGTGCTTCCTATACACACGGGCCATATCTAGTCCAACTCTGCTTAGGAAACTGACAAGAACAGTAGCTCCTCCTCTGTCCAATACACAGTATTTGCTGGGAACAGACGCCAGAGCTATTTGCACTGTGTATGGCAATGGGAGCGCAATGGTGACTCTTCTTACCAAAAAAAAACTCTTGCTCATAGGACCAGAAACTGCCTGAGATTCAACACCATTTAGGACTGGGAAACAAATGCTAGCTCGCCTTACAAGAAACACACTCTGCTTTTGAGAAAAGAGCACTCTTCTACTCTACTGTGTTTCCTAAAGGGCCAGAACAGTGAGCTTGCTCAGAACATAAGAACTGTGCTTCCTACACACGGGCCATATCTAGTTCAACTCTGCTTAGGAAACTGACAAGAACAGTAGATCCTCTTCAGTCCAATACACTGTACATGCTGGGAACAGACGCCAGTGCTGTTTGCCCTGTGTATGACAATGGGAGTACAATAGTGAATCTTCTTACCAGAAAAAAACTCTTGCTCGTAGGACCAGAAACTGCATGGGATTCAACTCCATTTAGGATTGCGAAACAAACACTAGCTCGCCTTACAAGAAACACACTCTGCTTTTGAGAAAAGAGCACTCTTCTACTCTACTGTGTTTCCTGTAGGTTCAGAACAGTGAGCATGCTCAGAACAAAAGAACTGTGCTTCCTACACACACGGGACATATCTAGTTCAACTCTGCTTAGGAAACTGACAAGAACAGTAGATCCTCCTCAGTCCAATACACTGTACATGCTGGGAACAGACACCCGTGCTATTTGCCCTGTGTATGAAAATGGGAGCACAATAGTGACTCTTCTTACCAGAAAACAACTCTTGCTCGTAGGACCAGAACCTGAATGGGATTCAACTCCATATAGGACTGGGAAACAAACGCTAGCTTGCCTTACAAGAAACAGACTCTGCTTTTGAGCAAAGAGAACTCTTCTACTCTACTGTTTTTCTTATAGGGCCAGAACAATGAGCTTGCTCAGAACAAAAGAACTGTGCTTCCTACACACACAGGCCATATCTAGTTCAACTCTGCTGAGGAAACTGACAAGAAGAGTACATCCTCTTCAGTCCAATACACTTTACATGCTGGGAACAGACGCCCGTGCTATTTGCCCTGTGTATGACAATGGGAGCACAATAGTGACACTTCTTACAAGAAAACAACTCTTGCTCGTAGGACCAGAAACTGAATGGGATTCAACTCCATTTAGGACTGGGAAACAAACGCTAGCTTGCCTTACAAGAAACAGACTCTGCTTTTGAAAAAAGAGCACTCTTCTACTCTACTGTGTTTCCTATGGGGTCCGAACAGTGAGCTTGCTCAGAACAAAAGAACTGTGCTTCCCACACACATGGGCCATATCTAGTTCAACTCTGCTTCGGAAACTGACAAGAGCAGTAGCTCCTCTTCAGTCCAATACACTGTACTTGCTGGGATCAGACGCGAGTGCTATTTGCACTGTGTATGGCAAAGGGAGCACCATAGTGACTTTCCTTACCAGAAAACAACTGTTGCTCGTAGTACCAGAAACTGCATGTGATTCAATTCCATTTAGGACTAGGAAACAAACGCTAGCTCCCCTTACAAGAAACACACTCTGCTTTTGAGAAAAGAGCACTCTTCTACTCTACTGTGTTTCCTATAGGTTCAGAACAATGAGCTTGCTCAGAACAAAAGAACTGTGCTTCCTACACACACGGGCCATATCTAGTTCAACTCTGCATAGGAAACTGACAAGAACAGTAGCTCCTCTTCTGTCTAATACAATGTACTTGCTGGGAGCAGACGCGAGAGCTATTTGCACTGTGTATGACAATGGGAGCTCAATTGTGACTCTTCCCACCAGAAAACAACTCTTGCCTGTAGGACCAGAAACTGCATGTGATTCAACTCCATTTAGGACTGGGAAACAAACCATAGCTCGACTTAGAAGTAACACACTCTGCTTTTGAGAAAAGAGCACTCTTCTTCTCTACTGTGTTTCCTATGGGGTCCAAACAGTGAGCTTGCTCAGAACAAAAAACTGTGCTTCCTACACACACGGGCCATATCTAGTTCAACTCTGTATAGGAAACTGACAAGAACAGTAGCTCCTCTTCTTTTTAATACAATGTACTTGCTGGGAGCAGACGCGAGAGCTATTTGCACTGTGTATGACTTTGGGAGCTCAATAGTGACTCTTCCCACCAAAAAAAAACTCTTGCCTATAGGAGCAGAAACTGCATGTGATTCAACTCCATTTAGGACTGGGAAACAAACCATAGCTCGCCTTAGAAGAAACACACTCTGCTTTTGAGAAAAGAGCACTCTTCTTCTCTACTGTGTTTCTTAAAGGGCCAGAACAGTGAGCTTGCTCAGAACAAAAGACATGTGCTTCCTACACACACGGGCCATATCTAGTTCAACTCTGCTTAGGAAACTGACAAGAAGAGTAGATCCTCTTCAGTCCAATACACTTTACATGCTGGGAACAGACGCCCGTGCTATTTGCCCTGTGTATGACAATGGGAGCACAATAGTGACTCTTCTTACCAGAAAACAACTCTTGCTCGTAGTCCAGAAACTGCATGAGATTCAACTCCATTTAGGACTGGGAAACAAACGCCAGCTTGCCTTACAAGAAACACACTCTGGTTTTGAGAAAAGAGCACTCTTCTACTCTACTGTGTTTCCTATGGTGTCCGAACAGTGAGCTTGCTCAAAACAAAAGAACTGTGCTTCCCACACACATGGGCCATATCTAGTTCAACTCTGCTTCGGAAACTGACAAGAACAGTAGCTCCTCTTCAGTCCAATACACTGTACTTGCTGGGAGCAGACGCAAGTGCTATTTGCACTGTGTATGGCAAAGGGAGCACCATAGTGACTTTCCTTACCAGAAAACAACTGATGCTCATAGTACCAGAAACGGCATGTGATTCAATTCCATTTAGGACTGGGAAACAAACGCTAGCTCCCCTTACAAGAAACACACTCTGCTTTTGAGAAAAGAGCATTCTTCTACTCTACTGTGTTTCTTAAAGGGCCAGAACAGTGAGCTTGCTCGGAACAAAAGAACTGTGCTTCCTACACACGGGCCATATCTAGTTCAACTCTGCTTAGGAAACTCACAAGAACAGTAGCTCCTCTTCAGTCCAATACACTGTACTTGCTAGGAGCATATGCGAGTTCTATTTGCACTGTGTATGGCAATGAGAGCGCAATAGTGACTCTTCTTACCAGAAAACAACTCTTGCTCGTAGGATCAGAAACTGTATGGGATTCAACTTCATTTCTCACTGGGAAACAAACCCTACCTCGAGTTAGAAGAAACACACTCTGATTTTGAGAATAGAGCACTCTTCTACTCTACTGTGTTTCTTATGGGGCCCGAACAGTGAGCTTGCTCAGAAAAAAAGAACTGTGCTTACTATACACGCGGTTCATAACTAGTTCAACTCTGCTTAGGAAACTGACAAGAACAGTAGCTCCTCTTATTTCCAATACACTGTACTTGATGGGAGCAGATGCGAGTGCTATTTGCGCTGTGTGTGGGTAAGGGAGCACAATAGTGACTTTCCTTACCAGAAAACAACTCTTGCTCGTAGGACCAAAAACTGCATGTGATTCAACTCCATTTAGGACTGGGAAACAAACACTAGCTCGCCTTACAAGAAATACACTCTGCTTTTGAGAAAAGAGTACTCTTCTACTCTACTGTGTTTCCTAAGGGGTCTGAACAGTGAGCTTTCTCAGAACAAAAGAACTGTGCTTCCTACACACACCGGCCATATGTAGGTCAAATCTGCTTAGGAAACTGAAAGGAATAGTAGCTCCTCTTCAGTCCAATACACTGTACTTCCTGGTAGCAGACGCGAGAGCTATTTGCACTGTATATGACATTGGGAGCTCAATAGTGACTCTTCTTACCAGAAAACAACTCTTGCTTGTAGGACCAGAAAGTGCATGTGATTCAACTCCATTTAACTGGGAAAGAAACGCTAGCTTGCCTTAGAAGAAACACACTCTGCTTTTGAGAAAAGAGTCTCTTCTACTCTACTATGTTTCCTATAGGGACAGAACAGTTAGCTTGCTCAGAACAAAAGAACTGTGCTTCCTACACACACGGGCCATATCTACTTCAACTCTGCTTAGGAAACTGACAAGAACAGTAGATTCTCTTCAGTCTAATACAATGTACTTGCTGGGAACAGACGCGATTGCTATTTGCACTGTGTATGGCAATGGGAGCGCAATAGTGTCTGTTCTTACCAGAAAACAACTCTTGCTCGTAGGACCAGAAACTGCATGTGATTCAACTCCATTTAGGACTGGGAAACAAACGCTAGCTTGCCTTACAAGAAACACACTCTGCTTTTGAGAAAAGAGTACTTTTCTACTCTACTATGTTTCCTAAGGGGTCTGAACAGTGAGCTTTCTCAGAACAAAAGAACTGTGCTTCCTACACACACGGGACATATCTAGTTCAACTGTGCTTAGGAAACTGACAAGAACAGTAGCTCCTCTTCAGTCCAATACACTGTACATGCTGGGAATAGACGCCAGTGTTATTTGCCCTGTGTATGACAATGGGAGTACAATAGTGAATCTTCTTACCAGAAAACAACTCTTGCTCGTAGGACCAGAATCTGCATGGGATTCAACTCCATTTAGGATTGGGAAACAAACGTTAGCTCACCTTAAAAGAAACACACTCTGCTTTTGAGAAAAGAGCACTCTTCTACTCTACTGTGTTTCCTAAATGGCCAGAACAGTGAGCTTGCTCAGAACAAAAGAACTGTGCTTTCTACACACACGGGCCATATCTAGTTCAACTCTGTTTAGGAAACTGACAAGAACAGTAGATCCTCTTCAGTCCAACACACTGTACATGCTGGGAACAGATGCCAGTGCTATTTGCCCTTTGTATGACAATGGGAGCGCAATAGTGACTCTTCTTACCAGAAAACAACTCTTGCTCTAGGACCAAAAACTGCATGGGATTCAACTCCATTTAGGACTGGAAACAAACGCTAGCTCGCCTTACAAGAAACACACTCTGCTTTTGAGAAAAGAGCACTCTTCTACTCTACTGTGTTTCCTATAGGGCCAGTAGAGTGAGCTTGCTCAGAACAAAAGAACTGTGCTTCCTACACACACGGGCCATATGTAGTTCAACTCTGCTTTGGAAACCCGACAAGAACAGAAGATCCTCTTCAGTCCAATACATTGTACATGCTGGGAACAGATGCGAGTGCTATTTGCGCTGTGTATGACAATGGCAGCATAATAGTGACTCTTCTTACAAGAAAAACAACTCTTGCTCATAGGACCAGAAACTGCATATGATTCAACTCCATTTAGGACTGGGAAACAAATGCTAGCTCGCCTTACAAGTAACACACTCTGCTTTTGAGAAAAGAGCACTCTTCTACTCTACTGTGTTTCCTATGGGCTCGGAACCGTGAGCTTGCTCAGATAAAATGAATTGTGCTTCCTACACACACGGGTCATATCTAGATCAACTCTGCTTAGGAAACTGACAAGAAGAGTAGATCCTCTTCAGTCCAATACACTTTACATGCTGGGAACAGACGCCCGTGCTATTTGGCCTGTGTATGACAATGGGAGCACAAAAGTGACTCTTCTTACCAGAAAAAATTTCTTGCTCGTAGGACCAGAAACTGCATGGGTTTCAACTCCATTTAGGACTGGGAAACAAACGCTAGCTCGCCTTACAAGAAACACACTCTGCTTTTGAGAAAAGTGCACTCTTCTACTCTACTGTGTTTCCTATATGGCCAGAACAGTGAGCTTGCTCAGAACAAAAGAACTGTGCTTCCTACACACACGGGCCATATCTAGTTCAACTCTGCTTAGGAAACTGACAAGAACAGTAGATCCTCTTCAGTCCAATACACTGTACATGCTGGGAATAGACGCCAGTGTTATTTGCCCTGTGTATGACAATGGGAGTACAATAGTGACTGTTCTTACCAGAAAACAACTCTTGCTCGTAGGACCAGAATCTGCATGGGATTCAACTCCATTTAGGATTGGAAAACAAACACTAGCTCGCCTTACAAGAAACACACTCTGCTTTTGAGAAAAGAGCACTCTTCTACTCTAGTGTGTTTCCTATAAGGCCAGAAGAGTGAGCTTTCTTAGAACAAAAGAACTGTGCTTCCTACACAAACGGGACATCTAGTTCAACTGTGCTTAGGAAACTGACAAGAACAGTAGCTACTCTTCAGTTCAATACACTGTACTTGCTGGGAGCAGACGGGAGTGCTATTTGCACTGTGTAAGACAATGGGAGCTCCATAGTGACTCTTTTTACCAGAAAACAACTGTTGATTGTAGGACCAGAAACTGCATGTGATTCAACTCCATTTAACTGGGAAAGAAACGCTAGCTTGCCTTAGAAGAAACACACTCTGATTTTGAGAAAAGAGCACTCTTCTACTTTACTGTGTTTCCTATAGGACCAGAACAGTGAGCTTGCTCAGAACAAAAGAACTGTGCTACCTACACACACGGGCCATATCTAGTTCAAATCTGCATAGGAAACTGAAAAGAACGGTAGATTCTCTTCAGTCTAATACACTGTACATGCTGGGAACAGACGCCAGTGCTATTTGCCCTGTGTATGACAATGGGGGCACAATAGTGACTCTTCATACCAGAAAAAAACTATTGTTCGTAGGACCAGAAACTGCATGGGATTCAACACCATTTAGGACTGGGAAACAAACACTAGCTTTCCTTACAAGAAACACACTCTGCTTTTGAGAAAAGAGCACTCTTCTACTCTACTGTGTTTCCTATAAGGCCAGAACAGTGAGCTTTCTCAGAACAAAAGAACTGTGCTTCCTACACACACGGGACATATCTAGTTCAACTCTGCTTAGGAAACTGACAAGAACAGTAGCTCCTCTTCAGTCCAATACACTGTACATGCTGGGAACATACGAGAGTGCTATTTGCACTGTGTATGGCATTGGGAGTGCAATAGTGACTCTTCTTACCAGAAAACAACTCTTGCTTGTAAGACCAGAAAATGCATGGTATTCAACTCCGTTTCTGACTGGAAAACAAACGCTAGCTTGCCTTAGAAGAAACACACTCTGCTTTTGAGAAAAGAGCACTCTTCTACTCTATTGTGTTTCCTATATGGCCAGAACAGTGAGCTTGCTCAGAACAAAAGAACTGTGCTTCATACACACACGGGCCATATCTAGTTCAACTCTGCTTATTAAACTGACAAGAACAGTAGCTCCTCTTCAGTCCAATACACTGTACTTGCTGGGAACAGACGCGATTGCTATTTGCACTGTGTATGGCAATGGGAGCGCAACAGTGTCTGTTCTTACCAGAAAACAACTCTTGCTCGTAGGACCAGAAACTGCATGTGATTCAACTCCATTTAGGACTGGGAAACAAACGCTAGCTTGCCTTACAAGAAACACACTCTGCTTTTGAGAAAAGAGTACTTTTCTACTCTACTATGTTTCCTAAGGGGTCTGAACAGTGAGCTTGCTCAGAACAAAAGAACTGTGCTTCCTACACACACGGGCCATATCTAGTTCAACTCTGCTTAGGAAACTGACAAGAACAGTAGCTCCTCTTCAGTCCAATACACTGTACATGCTGGGAATAGACGCCAGTGTTATTTGCCCTGTGTATGACAATGGGAGTACAATAGTGAATCTTCTTACCAGAAAACAACTCTTGCTCGTAGGACCAGAATCTGCATGGGATTCAACTCCATTTAGGATTGGGAAACAAACGTTAGCTCACCTTAAAAGAAACACACTCTGCTTTTGAGAAAAGAGCACTCTTCTACTCTACTGTGTTTCCTAAATGGCCAGAACAGTGAGCTTGCTCAGAACAAAAGAACTGTGCTTTCTACACACACGGGCCATATCTAGTTCAACTCTGTTTAGGAAACTGACAAGAACAGTAGATCCTCTTCAGTCCAACACACTGTACATGCTGGGAACAGATGCCAGTGCTATTTGCCCTTTGTATGACAATGGGAGCGCAATAGTGACTCTTCTTACCAGAAAACAACTCTTGCTCTAGGACCAAAAACTGCATGGGATTCAACTCCATTTAGGACTGGAAACAAACGCTAGCTCGCCTTACAAGAAACACACTCTGCTTTTGAGAAAAGAGCACTCTTCTACTCTACTGTGTTTCCTATAGGGCCAGAAGAGTGAGCTTGCTCAGAACAAAAGAACTGTGCTTCCTACACACACGGGCCATATGTAGTTCAACTCTGCTTTGGAAACCCGACAAGAACAGAAGATCCTCTTCAGTCCAATACATTGTACATGCTGGGAACAGATGCGAGTGCTATTTGCGCTGTGTATGACAATGGCAGCATAATAGTGACTCTTCTTACAAGAAAAACAACTCTTGCTCATAGGACCAGAAACTGCATGTGATTCAACTCCATTTAGGACTGGGAAACAAATGCTAGCTCGCCTTACAAGTAACACACTCTGCTTTTGAGAAAAGAGCACTCTTCTACTCTACTGTGTTTCCTATGGGCTCGGAACCGTGAGCTTGCTCAGATAAAATGAATTGTGCTTCCTACACACACGGGTCATATCTAGATCAACTCTGCTTAGGAAACTGACAAGAAGAGTAGATCCTCTTCAGTCCAATACACTTTACATGCTGGGAACAGACGCCCGTGCTATTTGGCCTGTGTATGACAATGGGAGCACAAAAGTGACTCTTCTTACCAGAAAAAAATTCTTGCTCGTAGGACCAGAAACTGCATGGGTTTCAACTCCATTTAGGACTGGGAAACAAACGCTAGCTCGCCTTACAAGAAACACACTCTGCTTTTGAGAAAAGTGCACTCTTCTACTCTACTGTGTTTCCTATATGGCCAGAACAGTGAGCTTGCTCAGAACAAAAGAACTGTGCTTCCTACACACACGGGCCATATCTAGTTCAACTCTGCTTAGGAAACTGACAAGAACAGTAGATCCTCTTCAGTCCAATACACTGTACATGCTGGGAATAGACGCCAGTGTTATTTGCCCTGTGTATGACAATGGGAGTACAATAGTGAATCTTCTTACCAGAAAACAACTCTTGCTCGTAGGACCAGAATCTGCATGGGATTCAACTCCATTTAGGATTGGAAAACAAACACTAGCTCGCCTTACAAGAAACACACTCTGCTTTTGAGAAAAGAGCACTCTTCTACTCTAGTGTGTTTCCTATAAGGCCAGAAGAGTGAGCTTTCTTAGAACAAAAGAACTGTGCTTCCTACACAAACGGGACATCTAGTTCAACTGTGCTTAGGAAACTGACAAGAACAGTAGCTACTCTTCAGTTAAATACACTGTACTTGCTGGGAGCAGACGGGAGTGCTATTTGCACTGTGTAAGACAATGGGAGCTCCATAGTGACTCTTTTTACCAGAAAACAACTGTTGATTGTAGGACCAGAAACTGCATGTGATTCAACTCCATTTAACTGGGAAAGAAACGCTAGCTTGCCTTAGAAGAAACACACTCTGATTTTGAGAAAAGAGCACTCTTCTACTTTACTGTGTTTCCTATAGGACCAGAACAGTGAGCTTGCTCAGAACAAAAGAACTGTGCTACCTACACACACGGGCCATATCTAGTTCAAATCTGCATAGGAAACTGAAAAGAACGGTAGATTCTCTTCAGTCTAATACACTGTACATGCTGGGAACAGACGCCAGTGCTATTTGCCCTTTGTATGACAATGGGGGCACAATAGTGACTCTTCATACCAGAAAAAAACTATTGTTCGTAGGACCAGAAACTGCATGGGATTCAACACCATTTAGGACTGGGAAACAAACACTAGCTTTCCTAACAAGAAACACACTCTGCTTTTGAGAAAAGAGCACTCTTCTACTCTACTGTGTTTCCTATAAGGCCAGAACAGTGAGCTTTCTCAGAACAAAAGAACTGTGCTTCCTACACACACGGGACATATCTAGTTCAACTCTGCTTAGGAAACTGACAAGAACAGTAGCTCCTCTTCAGTCCAATACACTGTACATGCTGGGAACATACGAGAGTGCTATTTGCACTGTGTATGGCATTGGGAGTGCAATAGTGACTCTTCTTACCAGAAAACAACTCTTGCTTGTAAGACCAGAAAATGCATGGTATTCAACTCCGTTTCTGACTGGAAAACAAACACTAGCTAGCCTTACAAGAAACACACTCTGCTTTTGAGAAAAGAGCACTCTTCTACTCTACTGTGTTTCCTATGGAGTCTGAACAGTGAGCTTGCTCAGAACAAAAGAAATGTCCTTCCTACACAAACGGGTCATATGTAGTTAAACTCTGCTTAGGAAACTGACAAGAACAGTAGGTCTTCTTCAGTCTAATACGCTGTACTTGCTGGGAACAGAAGCGAGTGCTATTTGCACTGTGTATTGCAATGGTAGCACAATAGTGACTCTTCTTACCAGAAAAAAAATCTTGCTCATAGGACCAGAAACTGCATGTGATTCAACTTCATTTAGGACTGGGAAACAAACGCTAGCTCGCCTTACAAGAAACACACTCTGCTTTTGAGAAAAGAGCACTCTTCTACTCTACTGTGTTTCCTAAAGGGCCAGAACAGTGAGCTTGCTCAGAACAAAAGAACTGTGCTTCCTACACACACCGTCCATATCTAGTTCAACTCTGCTTAGGAAACTGACAACAATAGTAGCTCCTCTTCAGTCCAATACACTGTACTTGCTGGGAGCAGATGCGAGTGCTATTTGCACTGTGTATGGCAATGGGAGCACAATAGTGACTATTCTTACCAGAAAACAACTCTTGCTTGTAGGACCAGAAACTGCATGGGATTCAACTCCGTTTCAGACTGGGAAACAAACACTAGCTAGCCTTAAAAGAAACACACTCTGCATTTGAGAAAAGAGCACTCTTCTACTCTACTGTGTTTCCTAAATGGCCAGAACAGTGAGCTTGCTCAGAACATAAGAACTGTGCTTCCTACACACACGGGCCATATCTAGTTCAACTCTGCTTAGGAAACTGACAAGAACAGTAGATCCTCTTCAGTCCAATACACTGTACATGCTGGGAACAGACGCCAGTGCTATTTGCCCTGTGTATGACAATGGGAGTACAATAGTGAATCTTCTTACCAGAAAACAACTCTTGCTCGTAGGACCAGAAACTGCATGTGATTCAACTCCATTTAGGACTGGGAAACAAACGCTAGCTTGCCTTACAAGAAACACACTCTGCTTTTGAGAAAAGAGTACTCTTCTACTCTACTATGTTTCCTAAGGGGTCTGAACAGTGAGCTATGTCAGAACAAAAGAACTGTGCTTCCTACACACACGGGCCATATCTAGTTCAACTCTGTTTAGGAAACTGACAAGAACAGTAGCTCCTCTTCAGTCCAATACACTGTACATGCTGGGAGCAGACGGGAGTGCTATTTGCACTGTGTATGACAATGGGAGCTCCATAGTGACTCTTTTTACCAGAAAACAACTCTTGCTCGTAGGACCAGAAACTGCATGTGATTCAACTCCATTTAACTGGGAAAGAAACGCTAGCTTGCCTTAGAAGAAACACACTCTGCTTTTGAGAAAAGAGTCTCTTCTACACTACTATGTTTCCTATAGGGACAGAACAGTTAGCTTGCTCAGAACAAAAGAACTGTGCTTCCTACACACACGGGCCATATCTAGTTCAACTCTGCTTAGGAAACTGACAAGAACAGTAGATTCTCTTCAGTCTAATACAATGTACATGCTGGGAACAGACGCCAGTGCTATTTGCCCTGTGTATTACAATGGGAGCACAATAGTGACTCTTCATACCAGAAAACAACTATTGTTTGTAGGACCAGAAACTGCATGGGATTCAACTCCATTTAACTGGGAAAGAAACGCTAGCTTGCCTTAGAAGAAACACACTCTGCTTTTGAGAAAAGAGCACTCTTCTACTCTACTGTGTTTCCTATATGGCCAGAACAGTGAGCTTGCTCAGAACAAAAGAACTGTGCTTCCTACACACACGGGCCATATCTAGTTCAACTCTGCTTAGGAAACTGCCAAGAACAGTAGATCCTCTTCAGTCCAATACACTGTACATGCTGGGAATAGTCGCCAGTGTTATTTGCCCTGTGTATGACAATGGGAGTACAATAGTGAATCTTCTTACCAGAAAACAACTCTTGCTCGTAGGACCAGAATCTGCATGGGATTCAACTCCATTTAGGATTGGGAAACAAACGTTAGCTCACCTTAAAATAAACACACTCTGCTTTTGAGAAAAGAGCACTCTTCTACTCTACTGTGTATCCTATAGGGCCAGAACAGTGAGCTTGCTCAGAACAAAAAAACTGTGCTTCATACACACACGGGCCATATCTAGTTCAACTCTGCTTATGAAACTGACAAGAACAGTAGCTCCTCTTCAGTCCAATACACTGTACTTGCTGGGAACAGACGCGATTGCTATTTGCACTGTGTATGGCAATGGGAGCGCAATAGTGTCTGTTCTTACCAGAAAACAACTCTTGCTCGTAGGACCAGAAACTGCATGTGATTCAACTCCATTTAGGACTGGGAAACAAACGCTAGCTTGCCTTACAAGAAACACACTCTACTTTTGAGAAAAGAGTACTCTTCTACTCTACTATGTTTCCTAAGGTGTCTGAACAGTGAGCTTGCTCAGAACAAAAGAACTGTGCTTCCTACACACACGGGCCATATCTAGTTCAACTCTGCTTAGGAAACTGACAAGAACAGTAGCTCCTCTTCAGTTCAATACACTGTACTTGCTGGGAGCAGACGGGAGTGCTATTTGCACTGTATATGACAATGGGAGCTCCATAGTGACTCTTTTTACCAGAAAACAACTCTTGCTTGTGGACCAGAAACTGCATGTGATTCAACTCCATTTAACTGGGAAAGAAAAGCTAGCTTGCCTTAGAAGAAACACACTCTGCTTTTGAGAAAAGAGCACTCTTCTACTCTACTGTGTTTCCTATAGGGGCAGAACAGTGAGCTTGCTCAGAACAAAAGAACTGTGCTTCCTACACAAACGGGCCATATCTAGTTCAACTCTGCTTAGGAAACTGACAGGAACAGTAGATTCTCTTCACTCTAATACACTGTACATGCTGGGAACAGACGCCAGTGCTATTTGCCCTGTGTATGACAATGGGAGCACAATAGTGACTCTTCATACCAGAAAACAACTATTGTTCTTAGGACCAGAAACTGCATGGGATTCAACTCCATTTAGGACTGGGAAACAAACACTAACTTGCCTTACAAGTAACACACTCTGCTTTTGAGAAAAGAGCACTCTTCTACTCTACTGTGTTTCCTATAAGGCCAGAACAGTGAGCTTTCTCAGAACAAAAGAACTGTGCTTCCTACACAAAAGTGACATATCTAGTTCAACTCTGCATAGGAAACTGACAAGAACAGTAGCTCATCTTCAGTCCAATACACTGTACTTGCTGGGAACAGACGCGAGTGCTATTTGCACCGTGTATGGCAAAGGTAGCACAATAGTGACTTTCCTTACCAGAAAACAACTCTTGATCGTAGTACCAAAAACTGCATGTGATTCAATTCCATTTAGGATTGGGAAACAAACGCTAGCTCACCTTACAAGAAACACACTCTGCTTTTGAGAAAAGAGCACTCTTCTACTCTACTGTGTTTCCTATGGAGTCTGAACAGTGAGCTTGCTCAGAACTAAAGAAATGTCCTTCCTACACAAACGGGTCATATGTAGTTAAACTCTGCTTAGGAAACTGACAAGAACAGTAGGTCTTCTTCAGTCTAATACGCTGTACTTGCTGGGAACAGAAGCGAGTGCTATTTGCACTGTGTATTGCAATGGTAGCACAATAGTGACTCTTCTTACCAGAAAAAAAATCTTGCTCATAGGACCAGAAACTGCATGTGATTCAACTTCATTTAGGACTGGGAAACAAACGCTAGCTCACCTTACAAGAAACACACTCTGCTTTTGAGAAAAGAGCACTCTTCTACTCTACTGTGTTTCCTAAAGGGCCAGAACAGTGAGCTTGCTCAGAACAAAAGAACTGTGCTTCCTACACACACCGTCCATATCTAGTTCAACTCTGCTTAGGAAACTGACAACAATAGTAGCTCCTCTTCAGTCCAATACACTGTACTTGCTGGGAGCAGATGCGAGTGCTATTTGCACTGTGTATGGCAATGGGAGCGCAATAGTGACTATTCTTACCAGAAAACAACTCTTGCTCGTAGGACCAGAAACTGCATGGGATTCAACTCCGTTTCAGACTGGGAAACAAACACTAGCTAGCCTTAAAAGAAACACACTCTGCATTTGAGAAAAGAGCACTCTTCTACTCTACTGTGTTTCCTAAATGGCCAGAACAGTGAGCTTGCTCAGAACATAAGAACTGTGCTTCCTACACACACGGGCCATATCTAGTTCAACTCTGCTTAGGAAACTGACAAGAACAGTAGATCCTCTTCAGTCCAATACACTGTACATGCTGGGAACAGAAGCCAGTGCTATTTGCCCTGTGTATGACAATGGGAGTACAATAGTGAATCTTCTTACCAGAAAACAACTCTTGCTCGTAGGACAAGAAACTGCATGTGATTCAACTCCATTTAGGACTGGGAAACAAACGCTAGCTTGCCTTACAAGAAACACACTCTGCTTTTGAGAAAAGAGTACTCTTCTACTCTACTATGTTTCCTAAGGGGTCTGAACAGTGAGCTATGTCAGAACAAAAGAACTGTGCTTCCTACACACACGGGCCATATCTAGTTCAACTCTGCTTAGGAAACTGACAAGAACAGTAGCTCCTCTTCAGTCCAATACACTGTACTTGCTGGGAGCAGACGGGAGTGCTATTTGCACTGTATATGACAATGGGAGCTCCATAGTGACTCTTTTTACCAGAAAACAACTCTTGCTTGTGGACCAGAAACTGCATGTGATTCAACTCCATTTAACTGGGAAAGAAAAGCTAGCTTGCCCTAGAAGAAACACACTCTGCTTTTGAGAAAAGAGCACTCTTCTACTCTACTGTGTTTCCTATAGGGCCAGAACGGTGAGCTTGCTCAGAACAAAAGAACTGTGCTTTCTACACAAACGGGCCATATCTAGTTCAACTCTGCTTAGGAAACTGACAAGAACAGTAGATTCTCTTCAGTCTAATACACTGTACATGCTGGGAACAGACGCCAGTGCTATTTGCCCTGTGTATGACAATGGGAGCACAATAGTGACTCTTCATACCAGAAAACAACTATTGTTCTTAGGACCAGAAACTGCATGGGATTCAACTCCATTTAGGACTGGGAAACAAACACTAACTTGCCTTACAAGTAACACACTCTGCTTTTGAGAAAAGAGCACTCTTCTACTCTACTGTGTTTCCTATAAGGCCAGAACAGTGAGCTTTCTCAGAACAAAAGAACTGTGCTTCCTACACAAAAGTGACATATCTAGTTCAACTCTGCATAGGAAACTGACAAGAACAGTAGCTCCTCTTCAGTCCAATACACTGTACTTGCTGGGAACAGACGCGAGTGCTATTTGCACCGTGTATGGCAAAGGTAGCACAATATTGACTTTCCTTACCAGAAAACAACTCTTGATCGTAGTACCAAAAACTGCATGTGATTCAATTCCATTTAGGATTGGGAAACAAACGCTAGCTCACCTTACAAGAAACACACTCTGCTTTTGAGAAAAGAGCATTCTTCTACTCTACTGTGTATCCTATAGGGCCAGAACAGTGAGCTTGCTCAGAACAAAAGAACTGTGCTTCCTACACACGCGGGCCATATCTAGTTCAACTCTGCTTATTAAACTGACAAGAACAGTAGCTCCTCTTCAGTCCAATACACTGTACATGCTGGGAACAGATGCGAGTGTTATTTGTACTCTGTATGGCAATGGGAGTGTAATAGTGACTCTTCTTACCAGAAAACAACTCTTGTTTGCAAGACCAGAAACTGCATGGGATTCAACTCCGTTTCTGACTGGAAAACAAACACTAGCTAGCCTTACAAGAAACACACTCTGCTTTTGAGAAAAGAGCACTCTTCTACTCTACTGTGTTTCCTATGGAGTCTGAACAGTGAGCTTGCTCAGAACAAAAGAAATGTCCTTCCTCCACACACGGGTCATATCTAGTTCAACTCTGCTTAGGAAACTGACAAGAACAGTAGGTCCTCTTCAGTCCAATACACTGTACTTGCTGGGAACAGACGCGAGTGCTATTTGCACTGTGTAATGCAATGGGAGCACAATAGTGACTCTTTTTACCAGAAAAAAACTCTTGCTCATAAGACAAGAAACAGCATGTGATTCAACTTCATTTAGGACGGGGAAACAAACCCTAGCTCGCCTTAGAAGAAACACACTCTGCTTTTGAGAAAACAGCACTCTTCTACTCTACTGTGTTTCCTAAAGGGCCAGAACAGTGAGCTTGCTCAGAACAAAAGAACTGTGCTTCCTACACACACCGTCCATATCTAGTTCAACTCTGCTTAGGAAACTGACAACAATAGTAGCTCCTCTTCAGTTCAATACACTGTACTTGCTGGGAGCAGACACGAGTGCTATTTGCACTGTGTATGGCAAAGGGAGCCCAATAGTGACTCTTCTTACCAGAAAACAACTCTTGCTTGTAGGACCAGAAACTGAGTGGGATTCAACTCCTTTTCTGACTGAGAAACAAACACTAGCTAGCCTTACAAGAAACACACTCTGCTTTTGAGAAAAGAGCACACTTCTACTCTACTGTGTTTCCTATGGGGTCCGAACAGTGAGCTTGCTCAGAACAAAAGAACTGTGCTTCCTACACACACGGGCCATGTCTAGTTCAACTCTGCTTTGGAAACTGACAAAAACAGTAGATCGTCCTCAGTCCAATAAATTGTACATGCTGGGAACAAACGACAGTGCTATTTGCGCTGTGTATGACAATGGGAGCATAAGAGTGCCTCTTATTACAAGAAAACAACTCTTGCTTGTAGGACCAGAAACTGCATGTGATTCAACTCCATTTAGGACTGAGAAACAAATGCTAGCTCGCCTTAGAAGAAACACACTCTGCTTTTGAGAAAAGAGCACTCATCTACTCTACTGTGTTTCCTGTAAGTTCTGAACAGTGAGCTTGCTCAGAACAAAAGAACTGTGCTTCCTACACACATGGGCCATATCTAGTTCAACTCTGCTTAGGAAACTGGCAAGAAGAGTAGATCCTCTTCAGTCCAATACACTTTACATGCTGGAAACAGACGCCCATGCTATTTGCCCTGTGTATGACAATGGGAGCACAATAGTGACTCTTCTTATCAGAAAACAACTCTTGCTCGTAGGACCAGAAACTGCATGTGATTCAACTCCATTTAGGACTGGGAAACAAACGCTAGCTTGCCTTACAAGAAACACACACTGCTTTTGAGAAAAGAGCACTCTTCTACTCTACTGTGTTTCCTATGGGGTCCGAACAGTGAGCTTGCTCAGAACAAAAGAACTGTGCTTCCTACACACATGGGCCATATCTAGTTCAACTCTGTTTCAGAAACTGACAAGAACAGTAGCTCCTCTTCAGTCCAATACACTGTACTTGCTGGGAGCAGACACGAGTGCAATTAGCACTGTGTATGGCAAAGGGAACACCATAGTGACTTTCCTTACCAGAAAACAACTGTTGCTCGTAGTACCAGAAACTGCATGTGATTCAATTCCATTTAGGACTGGGAAACAAACGCTAGCTCCCCTTACAAGAAACACACTCTGCTTTTGAGAAAAGAGCATTCTTCTACTCTACTGTGTATCCTATAGGGCCAGAACAGTGAGCTTGCTCAGAACAAAAGAATTGTGCTTCCTACACACACGGGCCATATCTAGTT
Source organism: Peromyscus eremicus (assembly GCF_949786415.1). Taxonomy (NCBI): domain Eukaryota; kingdom Metazoa; phylum Chordata; class Mammalia; order Rodentia; family Cricetidae; genus Peromyscus; species Peromyscus eremicus. The sequence goes on from NW_026734621.1 coordinate 18,037, forward strand.
CAACTGTGCTTAGGAAACTGACAAGAACATTAGCTCCTCTTCTGTCCAATACAATGTACTTGCTCGGAGCAGACGCGAGAGCTATTTGCACTGTGTATGACAATGGGAGCTCAATAGTGACTCTTCCCACCAGAAAACAACTCTTGCCTGTAGGACGAGAAACTGCATGTGATTCAACTCCATTTAGGACTGGTAAACAAACGCTAGCTCGCCTTAGAAGAAACACACTCTGCTTTTGAGAAAAGAGCACTCTTCTACTCTACTGTGTTTCCTATAGGGCCAGAACAGCGAGCTTGCTCAGAACAAAAAACTGTGCTTCCTTCACACAGGGGCCATATTTAGTTCAACTCTGCTTAGGAAACTGACAAGAACAGGAGCTCCTCTTCTGACCAATACACTGTACTTGCTGGGAACAGACGCCAGTGCTATTTGCCCTGTGTATGACAATGGGAGCACAATAGTGACTCTTCTACCAGAAAACAACTCTTGCTCATAGGACCAGAAACTGCATGGGACTCAACTCCATTTAGGACTGGGAAACAAACGCTAGCTTGCCTTACAAGAAACACACACTGCTTTTGAGAAAAGAGCATTCTTCTACACTACTGTGTTTCCTAAAGGGCAAGAACAGTGAGCTTGCTCAGAACAAAAGAACTGTGCTTCCTACACACACGGGCCATATCTAGTTCAACTCTGCTTAGGAAACTAACAAGAACAGTAGCTCCTCTTGAGTCCAATACACTGTACTTGCTAGGAGCAGACGCGAGTGCTATTTGCACTGTGTATGGCAATGGGAGCACAATAGTGACTCTTCTTACCAGAAAACAACTCTTGCTCGTAGGACCAGAAAATGCATGGGATTCAACTTCATTTCTCACTGGGAAACAAACACTAGCTAGCCTTACAAGAAACACACTCTGCTTTTGAGAAAAGAGCACTCTTCTACTCTACTGTGTTTCCTATAGGTTCAGAACAGTGAGCTTGCTCAGAACAAAAGAACTGTGCTTCCTACACACACGGGCCATATCTACTTCAACTCTGCTTAGGAAACTGACAACAATAGTAGCTCCTCTTCAGTTCAATACAGTGTACTTGCTGGGAGAAGACACGAGTGCTATTTGCACTGTGTATGGCAAAGGGAGCACAATAGTGACTCTTCTTACCAGAAAACAACTCTTGCTTGTAGGACCAGAAACTAAGTGGGATTCACCTCCTTTTCTGACTGGGAAACAAACACTAGCTAGCCTTACAAGAAACACACTCTGCTTTTGAGAAAAGAGCACTCTTCTACTCTACTGTGTTTCCTATGGGGTCCGAACAGTGAGCTTGCTCAGAACAAAAGAATTGTGCTTCCTACACACACGGGCCATATCTAGTTCAACTCTGCTTTGGAAACTGCCAAGAACAGTAGATCCTCCTCAGTCCAATACACGGTACATGCTGGGAACAGACACCCGTGCTATTTGCCCTGTGTATGACAATGGGAGCAAAATAGTGACTCTTCTTACCAGAAAACAACTCTTGCTCGTAGGACCAGAAACTGAATGGGATTCAACTCCATATGGGACTGGGAAACAAACGCTAGCTTGCCTTACAAGAAACAGACTCTGCTTTTGAGCAAAGAGAACTGTTCTACTCTACTGTTTTTCTTATAGGGCCAGAACAGTGAGCTTGCTCAGAACAAAAGAACTGTGCTTCCTACACACACAGGCCATATCTAGTTCAACTCTGCTGAGGAAACTGACAAGAACAGTAGATCCTCTTCAGTCCAATACACTTTACATGCTGGGAACAGACGCCCGTGCTATTTGCCCTGTGTATGACAATGGGAGCACAATAGTGACTCTTCTTACAAGAAAACAACTCTTGCTCATAGGACCAGAAACTGAATGGGATTCAACTCCATTTAGGACTGGGAAACAAACGCTAGCTTGCCTTACAAGAAACAGACTGTGCTTTTGAAATAAGAGCACTCTTCTACTCTACTGTGTTTCCTATGGGGTCCGAACAGTGAGCTTGCTCAGAACAAAAGAACTGTGCTTCCCACACACATGGGCCATATCTAGTTCAACTCTGCTTCGGAAACTGACAAGAACAGTAGCTCCTCTTCAGTCCAATACACTGTACTTGCTGGGATCAGACGCTAGTGCTATTTGCACTGTTTATGGCAAAGGGAGCACCATAGTGACTTTCCTTACCAAAAAACAACTGTTGCTCGTAGTACCAGAAACTGCATGTGATTCAATTCCATTTAGGACTAGGAAACAAACGCTAGCTCCCCTTACAAGAAACACACTCTGCTTTTGAGAAAAGAGCACTCTTCTACTCTATTGTGTTTCCTATAGGTTCAGAAGAATGAGCTTGCTCAGAACAAAAGAACTGTGCTTCCTACACACACGGGCCATATCTAGTTCAACTCTGCATAGGAAACTGACAAGAACAGTAGCTCCTCTTCTGTCTAATACAATGTACTTGCTGGGAGCAGACGCGAGAGCTATTTGCACTGTGTATGACAATGGGAGCTCAATTGTGACTCTTCCCACCAGAAAACAACTCTTGCCTGTAGGACCAGAAACTGCATGTGATTCAACTCCATTTAGGACTGGGAAACAAACCATAGCTCGACTTAGAAGTAACACACTCTGCTTTTGAGAAAAGAGCACTCTTCTTCTCTACTGTGTTTTCTATGGGGTCCAAACAGTGAGCTTGCTCAGAACAAAAAACTGTGCTTCCTACACACATGGGCCATATCTAGTTCAACTCTGTTTCGGAAACTGACAAGAACAGTAGCTCCTCTTCAGTCCAATACACTGTACTTGCTTGGAGCAGACGCGAGTGCTATTTGCACTGTGTATGGCAAAGGGAACACCATAGTGACTTTCCTTACCAGAAAACAACTGTTGCTCGTAGTACCAGAAACTGCATGAGATTCAATTCCATTTAGGACTGGGAAACAAATGCTAGCTTCCCTTACAAGAAATACACTCTGCTTTTGAGAAAAGAGCATTCTTCTACTCTACTGTGTTTCCAAAAGGGCCAGAACAGTGAGCTTGCTCAGAACAAAAGAACTGTGCTTCCTACACACATGGGCCATATCTAGTTCAACTCTGCTTAGGAAACTGACAAGAACAGTAGCTCCTCTTCAGTCCAATACACTGTACTTGCTGGGAGCAGACGCGAGTGCTATTTGCACTGTGTATGGCAAAGGGAACACCATAGTGACTTTCCTTACCAGAAAACAACTGTTGCTCGTAGTACCAGAAACTGCATGTGATTCAATTCCATTTAGGACTGGGAAACAAACGCTAGCTCCCCTTACAAGAAACACACTCTGCTTTTGAGAAAAGAGCATTCTTCTACTCTACTGTGTTTCCAAAAAGGCCAGAACAGTGAGCTTGCTCAGAACAAAAGAACTGTGCTTCCTACACACGGGCCATATCTAGTTCAACTCTGTTTAGGAAACTGACAAGAACAGTAGCTCCTCTTCAGTCCAATACACTGTACTTGCTAGGAGCAGACGGGAGTGCTATTTGCACTGTGTATGGGAATGGGAGCACAATAGTGACTCTTCTTACCAGAAAACAACTCTTGCTCGTAGGACCATAAAATGCATGGGATTCAACTTCATTTCTCACTGGGAAACAAACACTAGCTAGCCTTACAAGAAACACACTCTGATTTTGAGAAAAGAGCTCTCTTCTACTCTACTGTGTTTCCTATAGTTTCAGAACAGTCAGCTTGCTCAGAACAAAAGAACTGTGCTTCCTACACACACGGGCCATATCTAGTTCAACTCTGTATAGGAAACTGACAAGAAGAGTAGATCCTCTTCAGTCCAATACACTTTACATGCTGGGAACAGACGCCCGTGCTATTTGCCCTGTGTATGACAATGGGAGCACAATAGTGACTCTTCTTACCAGAAAACAACTCTTGCTCGTAGTCCAGAAACTGCATGGGATTCAACTCCATTTAGGACTGGGAAACAAACGCTAGCTTGCCTTACAAGAAACACACTCTGCTTTTGAGAAAAGAGCACTCTTCTACTCTACTGTGTTTCCTATGGTGTCCGAACAGTGAGCTTGCTCAGAACAAAAGAACTGTGCTTCCCACACACATGGGCCATATCTAGTTCAACTCTGCTTCGGAAACTGACAAGAACAGTAGCTCCTCTTCAGTCCAATACACTGTACTTGCTGGGAGCAGACGCAAGTGCTATTTGCACTGTATATGGCAAAGGGAGCACCATAGTGACTTTCCTTACCAGAAAACAACCGTTGCTCATAGTACCAGAAACGGCATGTGATTCAATTCCATTTAGGACTGGGAAACAAACGCTAGCTCCCCTTACAAGAAACACACTCTGCTTTTGAGAAAAGAGCATTCTTCTACTCTACTGTGTTTCCTAAATGGCCAGAACAGTGAGCTTGCTCAGAACAAAAGAACTGTGCTTCCTACACACAGGCCATATCTAGTTCAACTCTGCTTAGGAAACTGACAAGAACAGTAGCTCCTCTTCAGTCCAATACACTGTACTTGCTAGGAGCAGACGCGAGTGCTATTTGCACTGTGTATGGCAATTGGAGCGCAATAGTGACTCTTCTTACCAGAAAACAACTCTTGCTCGTAGGACCAGAAACTGCATGGGATTCAACTTCATTTCTCACTGGGAAACAATCACTAGCTAGCCTTACAAGAAACACACTCTGCTTTTGAGAAAAGAGCATTCTTCTACTCTACTGTGTTTCCTATAGCTTCAGAACAGTGAGCTTGCTCAGAACAAAAGAACTGTGCTTCCTACACACACGGGCCATATCTAGTTCAACTCTGCATAGGAAACTGACAAGAACAGTAGCTCCTCTTCTGTCTAATACAATGTACGTGCTGGGAGCAGACGTGAGAGCTATTTGCACTGTGTATGACAATGGGAGCTCAATAGTGACTCTTCCCACCAGAAAACAACTCTTGCCTGTAGGACCAGAAACTGCATGTGATTCAACTCCATTTAGGACTGGGAAACAAACCACAGCTCGCCTTAGAAGAAACACACTCTGCTTTTGAGAAAAAAGCACTCTTCTACTCTTCTGTGTTTCCTATAGGTTCAGAACAGTGAGCTTGCTCAGAACAAAAGAACTGTGCTTCCTACACACACAGGCCATATGTAGTTCAACTCTGCATAGGAAACTGACAAGAACAGTACCTCCTCTTCTGTCTAATACAATGTACTTGCTGGGAGCAGACGTGAGAGCTATTTGCACTGTGTATGACAATGGGAGCTCAATAGCGACTCTTCCCACCAGAAAACAACTCTTGCCTGTAGGACCAGAAACTGCATGGGATTCAACTCCATTTAGGACTGGGAAACAATCGCTAGCTTGCCTTACAAGAAACACACTCTGCTTTTGAGAAAAGAGCACTCTTCTACTCTACTGTGATTCCTATGGGGGCCGAACAGTGAGCTTGCTCAGAACAAAAGAACTGTGCTTCCTACACACATGGGCCATATCTAGTTCAACTCTATTTTGGAAACTGACAAGAACAGTAGCTCCTCTTCAGTCCAATACACTGTACTTGCTGGGAGCAGACACGAGTGCTATTTGCACTGTGTATGGCAATGGGAGCGCAATAGTGACTCTTGTTACCAGAAAACAACTCTTGCTCGTAGGATCAGAAACTGCATGGGATTCAACTTCATTTCTCACTGGGAAACAAACCCTAGCTCGAGTTAGAAGAAACACACTCTGATTTTGAGAATAGAGCACTCTTCTACTCTACTGTGTTTCTTATGGGGCCCGAACAGTGAGCTTGCTCAGAAAAAAAGAACTGTGCTTACTATACACACGGGTCATAACTAGTTCAACTCTGCTTAGGAAACTGACAAGAACAGTAGCTCCTCTTCTTTCCAATACACTGTACTTGATGGGAGCAGATGCGAGTGCTATTTGTGCTGTGTGTGGGTAAGGGAGCACAATAGTGACTTTCCTTACCAGAAAACAACTCTTGCTCGTAGGACCAAAAACTGCATTTGATTCAACTCCATTTAGGACTGGGAAACAAACACTAGCTCGCCTTACAAGAAATACACTCTGCTTTTGAGAAAAGAGTACTCTTCTACTCTACTGTGTTTCCTAAGGGGTCTGAACAGTGAGCTTTCTCAGAACAAAAGAACTGTGCTTCCTACACACACTGGCCATATGTAGGTCAAATCTGCTTAGGAAACTGAAAGGAATAGTAGCTCCTCTTCAGTCCAATACACTGTACTTCCTGGTATCAGACGCGAGAGCTATTTGCACTGTATATGACATTGGGAGCTCAATAGTGACTCTTCTTACCAGAAAACAACTCTTGCTTGTAGGACCAGAAAGTGCATGTGATTCAACTCCATTTAACTGGGAAAGAAACGCTAGCTTGCCTTAGAAGAAACACACTCTGCTTTTGAGAAAAGAGTCTCTTCTACTCTACTATGTTTCCTATAGGGACAGAACAGTTAGCTTGCTCAGAACAAAAGAACTGTGCTTCCTACACACACGGGCCATATCTACTTCAACTCTGCTTAGGAAACTGACAAGAACAGTAGATTCTCTTCAGTCTAATACAGTGTACTTGCTGGGAACAGACGCCAGTGCTATTTGCCCTGTGTATTACAATGGGAGCACAATAGTGACTCTTCATACCAGAAAACAACTATTGTTTGTAGGACCAGAAACTGCATGGGATTCAACTCCATTTAACTGGGAAAGAAACGCTAGCTTGCCTTAGAAGAAACACACTCTGCTTTTGAGAAAAGAGCACTCTTCTACTCTACTGTGTTTCCTATATGGCCAGAACAGTGAGCTTGCTCAGAACAAAAGAATTGTGTTTCATACACACGGGCCATATCTAGTTCAACTCTGCTTATTAAACTGACAAGAACAGTAGCTCCTCTTCAGTCCAATACACTGTACTTGCTGGGAACAGACGCGATTGCTATTTGCACTGTGTATGGCAATGGGAGCGCAATAGTGTCTGTTCTTACCAGAAAACAACTCTTGCTCGTAGGACCAGAAACTGCAGGTGATTCAACTCCATTTAGGACTGGGAAACAAACGCTAGCTTGCCTTACAAGAAACACACTCTGCTTTTGAGAAAAGAGTACTTTTCTACTCTACTATGTTTCCTAAGGGGTCTGAACAGTGAGCTTGCTCAGAACAAAAGAACTGTGCTTCCTACACACACTGGCCATATCTAGTTCAACTGTGCTTAGGAAACTGACAAGAACAGTAGCTCCTCTTCAGTCCAATACACTGTACTTGCTGGGAGCAGACGGGAGTGCTTTTGCACTGTGTATGACAATGGGGGCTCCATAGTGGCTCTTTTTACCAGAAAACAACTCTTGCTTGTAGGACCAGAAACTGCATGTGATTCAACTCCATTTAACTGGGAAAGAAACGCTAGCTTGCCTTAGTAGAAACACACTCTGCTTTTGAGAAAAGAGTCTCTTCTACTCTACTATGTTTCCTATAGGGCCAGAACAGTTAGCTTGCTCAGAACAAAAGAACTGTGCTTCCTACACACACGGGCCATATCTAGTTCAACTCTGCTTAAGAAACTGACAAGAACAGTAGATTCTCTTCAGTCTAATACAATGTAGATGCTGGGAACAGACGCCAGTGCTATTTGCCCTGTGTATTACAATGGGAGCACAATAGTGACTCTTCATACCAAAAAACAACTATTGTTTGTAGGACCAGAAACTACATGGGATTCAACTCCATTTAACTGGGAAAAAAACGCTAGCTTGCCTTAGAAGAAACACACTCTGCTTTTGAGAAAAGAGCACTCTTCTACTCTACTGTTTTTCCTATATGGCCAGAACAGTGAGCTTGCTCAGAACAAAAGAACTGTGCTTCCTACACACACGGGCCATATCTAGTTCAACTCTGCTTAGGAAACTGACAAGAACAGTAGATCCTCTTCAGTCCAATACACTGTACATGCTGGGAATAGACGCCAGTGTTATTTGCCCTGTGTATGACAATGGGAGTACAATAGTGAATCTTCTTACCAGAAAACAACTCTTGCTCGTAGGACCAGAATCTGCATGGGATTCAACTCCATTTAGGATTGGGAAACAAACGTTAGCTCACCTTAAAAGAAACACACTCTGCTTTTGAGAAAAGAGCACTCTTCTACTCTACTGTGTTTCCTAAATGGCCAGAACAGTGAGCTTGCTCAGAACAAAAGAACTGTGCTTTCTACACACACAGGCCATATCTAGTTCAACTCTGTTTAGGAAACTGACAAGAACAGTAGATCCTCTTCAGTCCAACACACTGTACATGCTGGGAACAGATGCCAGTGCTATTTGCCCTTTGTATGACAATGGGAGCGCAATAGTGACTCTTCTTACCAGAAAACAACTCTTGCTCTAGGACCAAAAACTGCATGGGATTCAAGTCCATTTAGGACTGGGAAACAAACGCTAGCTCGCCTTACAAGAAACACACTCTGCTTTTGAGAAAAGAGCACTCTTCTACTCTACTGTGTTACCTATAGGGCCAGAAGAGTGAGCTTGCTCAGAACAAAAGAACTGTGCTTCCTACACACACGGGCCATATGTAGTTCAACTCTGCTTTGGAAACCCGACAAGAACAGAAGATCCTCTTCAGTCCAATACATTGTACATGCTGGGAACAGATGCGAGTCCTTTTTGCGCTGTGTATGACAATGGCAGCATAATAGTGACTCTTCTTACAAGAAAAACAACTCTTGCTCATAGGACCAGAAACTGCATATGATTCAACTCCATTTAGGACTGGGAAACAAATGCTAGCTCGCCTTACAAGTAACACACTCTGCTTTTGAGAAAAGAGCACTCTTCTACTCTACTGTGTTTCCTATGGGCTCGGAACCGTGAGCTTGCTCAGATAAAATGAATTGTGCTTCCTACACACACGGGGCATATCTAGATCAACTCTGCTTAGGAAACTGACAAGAAGAGTAGATCCTCTTCAGTCCAATACACTTTACATGCTGGGAACAGACGCCCGTGCTATTTGTCCTGTGTATGACAATGGGAGCACAAAAGTGACTCTTCTTACCAGAAAAAAATTCTTGCTCGTAGGACCAGAAACTGCATGGGTTTCAACTCCATTTAGGACTGGGAAACAAACGCTAGCTCGCCTTACAAGAAACACACTCTGCTTTTGAGAAAAGTGCACACTTCTACTCTACTGTGTTTCCTATATGGCCAGAACAGTGAGCTTGCTCAGAACAAAAGAACTGTGCTTCCTACACACACGGGCCATATCTAGTTCAACTCTGCTTAGGAAACTGACAAGAAGAGTAGATCCTCTTCAGTCCAATACACTGTACATGCTGGGAATAGACGCCAGTGTTATTTGCCCTGTGTATGACAATGGGAGTACAATAGTGAATCTTCTTACCAGAAAACAACTCTTGCTCGAAGGACCAGAATCTGCATGGGATTCAACTCCATTTAGGATTGGGAAACAAACAATAGCTCGCCTTACAAGAAACACACTCTGCTTTTGAGAAAAGAGCACTCTTCTACTCTAGTGTGTTTCCTATAAGGCCAGAAGAGTGAGCTTTCTTAGAACAAAAGAACTGTGCTTCCTACACAAACGGGACATCTAGTTCAACTCTGCTTAGGAAACTGACAAGAACAGTAGCTACTCTTCAGTTCAATACACTGTACTTGCTGGGAGCAGACGGGAGTGCTATTTGCACTGTGTATGACAATGGGAGCTCCATAGTGACTCTTTTTACCAGAAAACAACTGTTGATTGTAGGACCAGAAACTGCATGTGATTCAACTCCATTTAACTGGGAAAGAAACGCTAGCTTGCCTTAGAAGAAACACACTCTGCTTTTGAGAAAAGAGCACTCTTCTACTCTACTGTGTTTCCTATAGGACCAGAACAGTGAGCTTGCTCAGAACAAAAGAACTGTGCTACCTACACACACGGGCCATATCTAGTTCAACTCTGCATAGGAAACTGACAAGAACGGTAGATTCTCTTCAGTCTAATACACTGTACATGCTGGGAACAGACGCCAGTGCTATTTGCCCTGTGTATGACAATGGGAGCACAATAGTGACTCTTCATACCAGAAAAAAACTATTATTCGTAGGACCAGAAACTGCACGGGATTCAACACCATTTAGGACTGGGAAACAAACACTAGCTTTCCTTACAAGAAAAACACTCTGCTTTTGAGAAAAGAGCACTCTTCTACTCTACTGTGTTTCCTATAAGGCCAGAACAGTGAGCTTTCTCAGAACAAAAGAACTGTGCTTCCTACACACACGGGACATATCTAGTTCAACTCTGCTTAGGAAACTGACAAGAACAGTAGCTCCTCTTCAGTCCAATACACTGTACATGCTGGGAACAAACGAGAGTGCTATTTGCACTGTGTATGGCATTGGGAGTGCAATAGTGACTCTTCTTACCAGAAAACAACTCTTGCTTGTAAGACCAGAAAATGCATGGTATTCAACTCCGTTTCTGACTGGAAAACAAACACTAGCTAGCCTTACAAGAAACACACTCTGCTTTTGAGAAAAGAGCACTCTTCTACTCTACTGTGTTTCCTATGGAGTCTGAACAGTGAGCTTGCTCAGAACAAAAGAAATGTCCTTCCTACACAAACGGGTCATATGTAGTTAAACTCTGCTTAGGAAACTGACAAGAACAGTAGGTCTTCTTCAGTCTAATACGCTGTACTTGCTGGGAACAGAAGCGAGTGCTATTTGCACTGTGTATTGCAATGGTAGCACAATAGTGACTCTTTTTACCAGAAAACAACTCTTGCTTGTAGGACCAGAAACTGCATGTGATTCAACTCCATTTAACTGGGAAAGAAACGCTAGCTTGCCTTAGAAGAAACACACTCTGCTTTTGAGAAAAGAGTCTCTTCTACTCTACTATGTTTCCTATAGGGCCAGAACAGTTAGCTTGCTCAGAACAAAAGAACTGTGCTTCCTACACACACGGGCCATATCTAGTTCAACTCTGCTTAGGAAACTGACAAGAACAGTAGATTCTCTTCAGTCTAATACAATGTACATGCTGGGAACAGACGCCAGTGCTATTTGCCCTGTGTATTACAATGGGAGCACAATAGTGACTCTTCATACCAGAAAACAACTATTGTTTGTAGGACCAGAAACTGCATGGGATTCAACTCCATTTAACTGGGAAAGAAACACTAGCTTGCCTTAGAAGAAACACACTCTGCTTTTGAGAAAAGAGCACTCTTCTACTCTACTGTGTTTCCTATATGGCCAGAACAGTGAGCTTGCTCAGAACAAAAGAACTGTGCTTCCTACACACACGGGCCATATCTAGTTCAACTCTGCTTAGGAAACTGACAAGAACAGTAGATCCTCTTCAGTCCAATACACTGTACATGCTGGGAATAGACGCCAGTGTTATTTGCCCTGTGTATGACAATGGGAGTACAATAGTGAATCTTCTTACCAGAAAACAACTCTTGCTCATAGGACCAAAATCTGCATGGGATTCAACTCCATTTAGGATTGGGAAACAAACGTTAGCTCACCTTAAAAGAAACACACTCTGCTTTTGAGAAAAGTGCACTCTTCTACTCTACTGTGTATCCTATAGGGCCAGAACAGTGAGCTTGCTCAGAACAAAAGAACTGTGCTTCATACACACACGGGCCATATCTAGTTCAACTCTGCTTATGAAACTGACAAGAACAGTAGCTCCTCTTCAGTCCAATACACTGTACTTGCTGGGAACAGACGCGATTGCTATTTGCACTGTGTATGACAATGGGAGCGCAATAGTGTCTGTTCTTACCAGAAAACAACTCTTGCTCGTAGGACCAGAAACTCCATGTGATTCAACTCCATTTAGGACTGGGAAACAAACGCTAGCTTGCCTTACAAGAAACACACTCTGCTTTTGAGAAAAGAGTACTCTTCTACTCTACTATGTTTCCTAAGGGTTCTGAACAGTGAGCTTGCTCAGAACAAAAGAACTGTGCTTCCTACACACACGGGCCATATCTAGTTCACCTGTGCTTAGGAAACTGACAAGAACAGTAGCTCCTCTTCAGTTCAATACACTGTACTTGCTGGGAGCAGACGGGAGTGCTATTTGCACTGTGTATGACAATGGGAGCTCCATAGTGACTCTTTTTACCAGAAAACAACTCTTGCTTGTAGGACCAGAAACTGCATGTGATTCAACTATATTTAACTGGGAAAGAAACGCTAGCTTGCCTTACAAGAAACACACTCTGCTTTTGAGAAAAGAGCACTCTTCTACTCTACTGTGTTTCCTATAGGGCCAGAACAGTGAGTTTGCTCAGAACAAAAGAACTGTGCTTCCTACACACACGGGCCATATCTAGTTCAATTCTGCATAGGAAAGTGACAAGAAGAGTAGTTCCTCTTCAGTTTAATACACTGTAATTGCTGAGAACAGACGCCAGTGCTATTTGCCCTGTGAATGACAATGGGAGCACAATAGTGACTCTTCTTACCAGAAAACAACTCTTGCTCATAGGACCAGTAACTGCATGGGATTCAACTCCATTTCTACTAGGAAACAAAAACTAGCTAGCCTTACAAGAAACATACTCTGCTTTTGAGAAAAGAGCACTCTTCTACTCTACTGTGTTTCCTATGGGGTCCTAACAGTGAGCTTGCTCAGAATAAAAGAACTGTGCTTCCTACACACACGGGCTATATCTAGTTCAACTCTGCTTAGGAAACTGACAAGAACAGTAGATCCTCTTCAGTCCAATACACTGTACATGCTGGGAACAGACGACAGGGCTATTTGCCCTGTGTATGACAATGGGAGCATAATAGTGACTCTTCTTACCAGAAAACAACTCTTGCACGTAGGACCAGAAACTGCATGGGATTCAAATCCATTTAGGACTGGGAAACAAACGCTAGCTCGCCTTACAAGAAACACACTCTGCTTTTGAGAAAAGAGCACTCTTCTACTCTACTGTGTTTCCTATAGGGCCAGAATAGTGAGCTTGCTCAGAAATAAAGAACTGTGCTTCCTACACACACGGGACACATCTAGTTCAACTCTGCATAGGAAACTGACAAGAACTATACCTCCTCTTCAGTCCAATACACTGTACTTTCTGGGAGCAGAGGCGAGTGCTATTTTCACTGTGTATGGCAATGGGAGCTCAATAGTGACTCTTCTTACCAGAAAACAACTCTTGCTCATAGGACAAGAAACTGCATAGGATTCAACTCCGTTTCTGACTGGGAAACAAACACTAGCTTGCCTTACAAGAAACATACTCTGCTTTTGAGAAAAGAGCACTTTTCTACTCTACTGTGTTTCCTTTGGTGTCCAAACATTGAGCTTTTTCAGAACAAAAGAACTGTGCTTCCTACACACACGGGCCATATCTAGTTCAACTCTGCTTAGGAAACTGACAAGAACAGTAGCTTCTCTTCAGTCAAATACACTGTATTTCTTGGGAACAAACGCGAGTGCTATTTGCACTGTGTATGAAAATGGGAGCTCAATAGTGACTCTTCTTACCAGAAAACAACACTTGCTTGTAGGACCAGAAACTGCATGTGATTCAACTCCATTTAGGACTGGGAAACAAACGGTAGCTTGCCTTACAAGAAACACACTATGCTTTTGAGAAAAGAGCACTCTACTATTCTACTGTGTTTGCTATAGGGCCAGAACAGTGAGCTTGCTCAGAACAAAAGAACTGTGCTTTCTACACACACGGGCCATATCTAGTTCAACTCTGCTTAGGAAACTGACAAGAACAGTATCTCCTCTTCTTTCCAATACACTGTACTTTCTGGGAACAGACGCGAGTGTTATTTGCACTGTGTATGGCTAAGGAAGCACAATAGTGACTTTCCTAACCAGAAAACAACTCTTGCTCGTAGGACCAAAAACTGCATGTGATTCCACTCTATTTATGACTGGGAAACAAACGCTAGCTCCCCTTACAAGAAACACACTCTGCTTATGAGAAAAGAGAACCTTCTACTCTACTGTGTTTCCTATAGGGCCAGAATAGTGAGCTTGCTCAGAACTAAAGAACTGTGCTTCCTGCACACACGGGCCACATCTAGTTCAACTCTGCTTAGGAAACTGATAAGAACAGTAGCTCCACTTCAGTCAAATACACTGTACTTTCTGGGAGCAGACGCGAGTGCTATTTGCACTGTGTATGGCAATGGGAGCGCAATAGTGACTCTTCTTACCAGAAAACAACTCTTGCTTGTAGGACCAGAAACTTCATGTGACTAAACTCCATTTAGGACTGGGAAACAAACACTAGCTAGCCTTACAAGAAACACACTCTGCTTTTGAGAAAAGAGCACTCTTCTACTCTACTGTGTTTCCTATAGTGCCAGAATAGTGAGCTTGCTCAGAACTAAAGAACTGTGCTTCCTACACACATGGGCCACATCTAGTTCAACTCTGCTTAGGAAACTGACAAGAACAGTAGCTCCTCTTCAGTCGAATACACTGTACTTGCTGGGAGGAGACGCGAGTGCTATTTTCACTGTGTATGGCAATAGGAGTGCAATAGTGACTCTTCTTACCAGAAAACAACTCCTGCTTGTAGGACCAGAAACTGCATGTGGTTCAACTCCATTTAGGACTGGGAAACAAAAGCTAGCTTGCCTTAGAAGAAACACACTCTGCTTTTTTGAAAAGAGCACTCTTCTACTCTACTGTGTTTCCTATAGGGCCCGAACAGTGAGCTTGCTCAGAACAAAAGAAGTGTACTTCCTACACACACGGGCCATATCTAGTTCAACTCTGCTTAGGAACCTGAAAAGAACAGTATCTCCTCTTCAGTCCAATACACTGTACTTGCTGGGAGCAGACACGAGGGCTATTTGCACTGTGTAAGGCAATGGGAGCACAATAGTGACTCTTCTTACCAGAAAACAACTCTTGCTCGTAGGACCAGAAACTGCATGTGATTCAACTCCACATAGGACTGGGAAACAAACGCTCGCTCGCCTTACAAGAAACACACTCTGCTTTTGAGAAAAGAGCACTCTTCTACTCTACTGTGTTTCCTATAGGACCAGAACAGTGAGCTTGCTCAGAACAAAAGAACTGTGCTTCCTACACATACGGGTCATATGTAGTTCAACTCTGCTTAGGAAACTGACAAAAACAGTAGCTCCTCTTCTGTCCAATACAATGTTCTTGCTGGGAGCAGAGGCGAGAGCTATTTGCACTGTGCATGACAATGGGAGCTCAATAGTGACTCTTCTTACCAGAAAACAACTCTTGCCTGTAGGACCAGAAACTGCATGTGATTCAACTCCATTTAGGACTGTGAAACAAAAGCTAGCTTGCCTTAGAAGAAACACACTCTGCTTTTGAGAAAAGAGCACTCTTCTACTCTACTGTGTTTCTTAAAGGGCCAGAATAGTGAGCTTGCTCAGAACAAAAGACCTGGTCTTCCTACACACACGGGACATATCTAGTTCAACTCTGCTTAGGAAACTGACAAGAAGAGTAGACCCTCTTCAGTCCAATACACTGTACATGCTGGGAACAGACGCCCGTGCTATTTGCGCTGTGTAAGACAATGGGAGCACAATAGTGACTCTTCTTACCAGAAAACAACTCTTGCTCGTAGGACCAGAAACTGCATGTGATTCAACACCAATTGGGACTGGGAAACAAACGCTCGCTCGCCTTACAAGAAACACACTCTGCTTTTGAGAAAAGAGCACTCTTCTACTCTACTGTGTTTCCTATAGGGCCAGAAAAGTGTGCTTGCTCAGAACAAAAGAACTGTGCTTCCTACACACACGGGTCATATCTAGTTGAACTCTGCTTACGAAACTGACAAGAATAGTAGCTCCTCTTCAGTCCAATACACTGTACTTGCTGGGAGCAGACACGAGAGCTATTTGCACTGTGTATGGCAATGGGAGCACAATAGTGACTCTTATTACCAGAAAACAACTCTTGCTTGTAGGACCAGAAACTGCATGTGATTCAACTCCATGTAGTACTGGGAAACAAACGCTAGCTTGCCTTACAAGAAACACACTCTGCTTTTGAGAAAAGAGCACTTTTCTACTCTACTGTGTTTCTTATAGGGCCAGAACAGTGAGCTTGCTCAGAATAAAAGAACTGTGCTTCCTACACACGGGACACATCTAGTTCAACTCTGCTTAGGAAACTGAAAAGAACAGTAGATCCTCTTCAGTCCAATACAGTGTAATTGCTGGAAGCAGAAGCGAGTGCTATTTGCACTGTGTATGGCAATGGGAGCGCTATAGTGACTCTTCTTACCAGAAAACAACTCTTGCTCGTAGGACCAGAAACTGCATGTGATTCAACTCCGTTTCTGACTGGGAAACAAACACTAGATAGCCTTACAAGAAACACACTCTGCTTTTGAGAACAGAGCACTCTTCTACTCTACTGTGTTTCCAATTGGGACCGAACAGTGAGATTGCTCAGAACAAAAGAGCTGTTCTTCCTACACAGACAGACCATATCCATTCAACTCTGCTTAGGAAACTGACAAGAACAGTAGATCCTCTTCTCTCCAATACACTGTACCTGCTGGGAACAGACGCGATTGCAATTTGCACTGTGTATGGCATCGGGAGCACAATAGTGACTCATCTTACCAGAAAACAACTCTTGCTCATAGGACCAGAAACTGCATGGGATTCAACTCCATTTCGGACTGGGAAAAAAACGCTAGCTCGCCTTACAAGAAACACACTCTGCTTTTGAGAAAAGAGCACTCTTCTACTCTACTGTGTTTCCTATAGGGCCAGAAAAGTGAGCTTGCTCAGAACAAATGAACTGTGCTTCCTACACGCACGGGCCATATCTAGTTAAACTCTGCTTAGGAAACTGACAAGAAAAGTAGCTCCTCTTCAGTCCAACACACTGTATTTGCTGGGAACAGAAACGAGTGCTATTTGCACTGTGTATAACAATTGGAGCGCAATAGAGACTCTTCTTACCAGAAAACAACTTTAGCTCATAGGACAAAAAACTGCATGTGACTCAACTCCATTGAGGACTGGGAAACAAATGCTAGCTCGCCTTACAAGAAACACACTCTGCTTTTGAGAAAAGAGCACTCTTCACTCTACTGTGTTTCCTATGGGGTCCGAACAGTGAGCTTGCTCAGAACAAAAGAACTGTGCTTTCTACACACACGGGCCATATCTAGTTCAACTCTGCTTAGGAAACAAACAAGAACAGTAGCTCCTCTTCAGTCCGATACACTGTACTTGCAGGGAACAGACGCGAGTGCTATTTGCACTGTGTATGGCATTGGACCACAATAGTGACTTGTCTTACCAGAAAACAACTTTAGCTCATAAGACAAAAAACTGCATGTGACTCAACTCCATTGAGGACTGGGAAACAAACGCTAGCTCGACTTACAAGAAACACACTCTGCTTTTGAGAAAAGAGCACTCTTCAACTCTACTGTGTTTCCTATGGGGTCCGAACAGTGAGCTTGCTCAGAACAAAAGAACTGTGCTTCCTACACACACGGCCATATCTAGTTCAATTCTGCTTAGGAACCTGACAAGAACAGTAGATCCTATTCAGTCCAATACACTGTACTTGCTGGGAACAGACGCCAGTGCTATTTGTCCTGTGTATGGCAATGGCAGCACAAGAGTGACTCTTCTTACCCGAAAACAACTCTTGCTTGTAGGACCAGAAACTGCATGTGATTCAACTCCATTTAGGACTGGGAAACAAAAGCTAGCTCACCTTACAAGAAACACACTCTGCTTTAGAGAAAATAGCACACTTCTACTCTACTGTGTTTCCTATAGGGCCAGAACAGTGAGCTTGCTCAGAACAAAAGAACTGTGCTTCCTACACACGGGCCATATCTAGTTCAACTCTGCTTAGGAAACTGACAAGAACAGTAGCCACTCTTCAGTCCGATACACTGCACTTGCTGGGAACAGACGTGAGTGCTATTTGCACTGTGTATGTCAATGGGAGCGCAATAGTGACTTTCCTTACCAGAAAAAATCTCTTGCTCGTACGACCAGAAACTGCATGAGATTCAACTCCATTTAGGACTGGGAAACAAATGCTAGCTCGCCTTACATGAAACACACTCTGCTTTAGAGAAAAGAGCACTCTTCTACTCTACTGTGTTTCCTATAGGGCCAGAACAGTGAGCTTGCTCAGAACAAAAGGACTGTGCTTCCTACACACAGGGCCATATCTCGTTCAACTCTGCTTAGGAAACTGACAAGAACAGTAGCACCTCTTCAGTCCGATACACTGCGCTTGCTGGGAACAGACGCGAGTGCTATTTGCACTGTGTATGGCAATGGGAGCGCAATAGTGACTTTCCTTACCAGAAAACAACTTTTGCTCATAAGACCAGAAACTGCATGTGATTCAACTCCATTTAGGACTGGGAAACAAATGCTAGCTCGCCTTACATGAAACACACTCTGCTTTTGAGAAAAGAGCACTCTTCTACTCTACTGTGTTTCCTAAGGGGTCCGAACAGTGAGCTTGCTCAGAACAAAAGAACTGTGCTTCCTACACACATGGGCCATATCTAGTTAAACTCTGCTTAGGAAACTGACAAGAACAATAGCTCCTCTTCCTTCCAATACACTGTACTTGCAGGGAACAGACGCGAGTGCTATTTGCACTGTGTATGGCAATTGGAGCACAATAGTGACTTGTCTTACCAGAAAACAACTCTTGCTCTTGATCAAAAAACTGCATGTGACTCAAATCCATTTAGGACTAGGAAACAAACGCTAGCTCGACTTCCGAGAAACACACTCTGCTTTTGAGAAAAGAGCACTCTTCTACTCTACTGTGTTTCCTATAGAGCCAGAAGATTGAACTTGCTCAGAACATTAGAACTGTGCTTCCTACACACACGACCATATCTAGTTCAATTCTGCTTAGGAACCTGACAAGAACAGTAGATCCTCTTCTGTACAATACACTGTACTTGCTGGGAACAGACGCCAGTGCTATTTGTCCTGTGTATGGCAATGGCAGTGCAAAAGTGACTCTTCTTACCATAAAACAACTCTTGCTCGTAGGAATAGAAACTACATGTGATTCAACTCCATTTAGTACTGGGAAACAAACGCTAGCTCGCCTTACAAGAAACACATTCTGCTTTAGGGAATAGAGCACTCTTCTACTCTATTGTGTTTCCTATAGGGCCAGAACAGTGAGCTTTCTCAGAACAAAAGAACTGTGCTTCCTACACACGGGCCATAACTAGTTCAACTCTGCTTAGGAAACTGACAAGAACAGTAGCTCCTCTTCAGTCCGATACACTGTACTTGCTGGGAAAAGACACGAGTGCTATTTGCACTGTGTATGGCAATGGGAGCACAATAGTGACTTTCCTTACCAGAAAACAACTCTTGCTCGTAGGACCAGAAACTGCATGTGATTCAACTCCATTTAGGACTGGGAAACAAATGCTAGCTCGCCTTACAAGAAACACACACTGCTTTTGAGAAAAGAGCACTCTTCTACTCTACTGTGTTTCCTATGGGGTCCGAACAGTGAGCTTGCTCAGAACAAATGAACTGTGCTTTCTACACACACGGTCCATATCTAGTTCAACTATGCTTAGGAAACAAACAAGAACAGTAGCTCCTCTTCAGTCCGATACATTGTACTTGCGGGGAACAGACGCGAGTGCTATTTGCACTGTGTATGGCATTGGACCACAATAGTGACTCGTCTTACCAGAAAACAACTCTTGCTCGTAGGACAAAAAACTGCATGTGACTCAACTCCATTTAGGACTCGGAAACAAACGCTAGCTCGACTTACAAGAAACACACTTCGCTTTTGAGAAAAGAGCACTCTTCTCTACTGTGTTTCCTATGGGGTCCTAACAGTGAGCTTGCTCAGAACAAAAGAACTGTGCTTCCTACACACACGGCCATATCTAGTTCACTTCTGCTTAGGAACCTGACAAGAACAGTAGATCCTCTTCAGTCCAATACACTGCACTTGCTGGGAACAGACGCCAGTGCTATTTGTCCTGTGTATGGCAATGGCAGCGCAATAGTGACTCTTCTTACCAGAAAACAACTCTTGCTTGTAGGACCAGAAACTGCATGTGATTCCACTCCATTTAGGACTGGGAAACAAAAGCTAGCTCACCTTACAAGAAACACACTCTTCTTTAGAGAAAAGAGCACTCTTCTACTCTACTGTGTTTCCTATAGGGCCAGAACAGTGATCTGCTCAGAACAAAAGAACTGTGCTTCATACACACGGGCCATATCTAGTTCAACTCTGCTTAGGAAACTGACAAGAACAGTAGCTCCTCTTCAGTCCGATACACTGCACTTGCTGGGAACAGACGCGAGTGCTATTTGCACTGTGTATGTCAATGGGAGCACAATAGTGACTTTCCTTACCAGAAAACAACTCTTGCTTGTAAGACCAGAAACTGCATGAGATTTAACTCCATTTAGGAATGGGAAACAAATATTAGCTCGCCTTACATGAAACACACTCTGCTTTAGAGAAAAGAGCACTCTTCTACTCTACTGTGTTTCCTATAGGGCCAGAACAGTGAGCTTGCTCAGAACAAAAGGACTGTGCTTCCTACACACAGGGACATATCTCGTTCAACTCTGCTTAGGAAACTGACAAGAACAGTAGCACCTCTTCAGTCCGATACACTGTACTTGCTGGGAACAGACGCAATTGCTATTTGTAATGTGTATGGCAATGGGAGCGCAATAGTGACTTTCCTTACCAGAAAACAACTCTTGCTCGTAAGACCAGAAACTGCATGAGATTCAACTCCATTTAGGACTGGGAAACAAATGCTAGCTCGCCTTACATGAAACACACTCTGCTTTTGAGAAAAGAGCACTCTTCTACTCTACTGTGTTTCCTATGGGGTCCGAACATTGAGCTTGCTCAGAACAAAAGAACTGTGCTTCCTACACATACGGCCATATCTAGTTCAACTCTGCTTAGGAAACTGACAAGAACAATAGCTCCTCTTCCTTCCAATACACTGTACTTGCAGTGAACAGACGCGAGCGCTATTTGAATTGTGTTGGCAATTGGAGCACAATAGTGACTTGTCTTACCAGAAAACAACTCTTGCTCGTAGGACAAAAAACTGCATGTGACTCAACTCCATTTAGGACAAGGAAACAAACGCTAGCTGGACTTCCAAGAAACACACTCTGCTTTTGAGAAAAGAGCACTCTTCTACTCTACTGTGTTTCCTATAGGGCCAGAACAGTGAGCTTGCTCAGAACAAAAGGACTGTGCTTCCTACACACAGGGCCATATCTCGTTCATCTCTGCTTAGGAAACTGACAAGAACAGTAGCACCTCTTCAGTCCGATACACTGTACTTGCTGGGAACAGACGCGAGTGCTATTTGCACTGTGTATGGCAATGGGAGCGCAATAGTGACTTTCCTTACCAGAAAACAACTCTTGCTCGTAAGACCAGAAACTGCATGAGATTCAACTCCATTTAGGACTGGGAAACAAATGCTAGCTCGCCTTACATGAAACACACTCTGCTTTTGAGAAAAGAGCACTCTTCTACTCTACTGTGTTTCCTATGTGGTCCGAACAGTGAGCTTGCTCAGAACAAAAGAACTGTGCTTCCTACACATACGGCCATATCTAGTTCAACTCTGCTTAGGAAACTGACAAGAACAATAGCTCCTCTTCCTTCCAATACACTGTACTTGCAGTGAACAGACGCGAGTGCTATTTGAACTGTGTTGGCAATTGGAGCACAATAGTGACTTGTCTTACCAGAAAACAACTCTTGCTCGTACGACAAAAAACTGCATGTGACTCAACTCCATTTAGGACTAGGAAACAAACGCTAGCTCGACTTCCAAGAAACACACTCTGCTTTTGAGAAAAGAGCACTCTTCTACTCTACTGTGTTTCCTATAGAGCCAGAAGAGTGAACTTGCTCAGAACATTAGAACTGTGCTTCTTACACACACGGCCATATCTAGTTCAATTCTGCTTAGGAACCTGACAAGAACAGTAGATCCTCTTCTGTACAATACACTGTACTTGCTGGGAACAGACGCCAGTGCTATTTGTCGTGTGTATGGCAATGGCAGCGCAATAGTGACTCTTCTTACCATAAAACAACCCTTGCTCGTAGGACTAGAAACTGCATGTGATTCAACTCCATTTAGTACTGGGAAACAAACGCTAGCTCGACTTAAAAGAAACACACTCTGCTTTAGGGAAAAGAGCACTCTTCTACTCTACTGTGTTTCCTATAGGGCCAGAACAGTGAGCTTGCTCAGAACAAAAGAACTGTGCTTCCTACACACGGGCCATAACTAGTTCAACTCTGCTTAAGGAAACTGAAAAGAACAGTAGCTCCTCTTCAGTCCGATACACTGTACTTGCTGGGAACAGACGCGAGTGCTATTTGCACTGTGTATGGCAATGGAAGCGCAATAGTGACTTACCTTACCAGAAAACAACTCTTACTCGTAGGACCAGAAACTGCATGTGATTCAACTCCATTTAGGACTGGGAAACAAATGCTGGCTCGCCTTACAAGAAACACACTCTGCTTTTGAGAAAAGAGCACTCTTCTACTCTACTGTGTTTCCTATGGGGTCCGAACAGTGAGCTTGCTCAGAACAAAAGAACTGTGCTTTCTACACACACGGGCCATATCTAGTTCAACTCTGCTTAGGAAACAAACAAGAACAGTAGCTCCTCTTCAGTCCGATACACCGTACTTGCGAAGAACAGACGCGAGTGCTATTTGCACTGTGTATGGCATTGGAGCACAATAGTGACTCGTCTTACCAGAAAAAAACTCTTGCTCGTAGGACAAAAAACTGCATGTGACTCAACTCCATTGAGGACTGGGAAACAAACGCTAGCTCGACTTACAAGAAACACACTCTGCTTTTGAGAAAAGAGCATTCTTCTACTCTACTGTGTTTCCTATGGGGTCCGAACAGTGAGCTTGCTCAGAACAAAAGAACTGTGCTTCCTACACACACGGCCATATCTACTTAAATTCTGCTTAGGAACCTGACAAGAACAGTAGATCCTCTTCAGTCCAATACACTGTACTTGCTGAAAACAGACGCCAGTGCTATTTGTCCTGTGTTTGGCAATGGCAGCGCAATAGTGACTCTTCTTACCAGAAAACAACTCTTGCTTGTAGGACCAGAAACTGCATGTGATTCAACTCCATTTAGGACTGGGAAACAAAAGCTAGCTCACCTTACAAGAAACACACTCTGCTTTAGAGAAAAGAGCACTCTTCTACTCTACTGTGTTTCCTATAGGGCCAGAACAGTGAGCTTGCTCAGAACAAAAGAACTGTGCTTCCAACACACGGGCCATATCTAGTTCAACTTTGCTTAGGAAACTGACAAGAACAGTAGCTCCTCTTCAGTCCGATACACTGTACTTGCTGGGAAGAGACACGAGTGCTATTTGCACTGTGTATGTCAATGGGAGCTCAATAGTGACTTTCCTTACCAGAAAACAACTCTTGCTCGTAAGACCAGAAACTGCATGAGATTCAACTCCATTTAGGACTGGGAAACAAATGCTAGCTCGCCTTACATGAAACACACTCTGCTTTTGAGAAAAGAGCACTCTTCTACTCTACTGTGTTTCCTATGGGGTCCGAACAGTGAGCTTGCTCAGAACAAAAGAACTGTGCTTCCTACACACATGGGCCATATCTAGTTCAACTCTGCTTAGGAAACTGACAAGAACAATAGCTCCTCTTCCTTCCAATACACTGTACATGAAGGGAACAGACGCGAGTGCTATTTGCACTGTGTATGGCAATTGGAGCACAATAGTGACTTGTCTTACCAGAAAACAACTCTTGCTCGTAGGACAAAATACTGCATGTGACTCAACTCCATTTAGGACTAGGAAACAAACACTAGCTCGCCTTACAAGAAACACACTCTGCTTCAGAGAAAAGAGCACTCTTCTACTCTACTGTGTTTCCTATAGGGCCAGAACAGTGAGCTTGCTCAGAACATAAGAACTGTGCTTCCTACACACGGTCCATATCTAGTTGAACTCTGCTTAGGAAACTGATAAGAACAGTAGCTCCTATTCAGTCCAATACACTGTACTTGCTGGGAACAGACGCCAGTGCTATTTGTCTTGTGTATGGCAATGGCAGTGCAATAGTGACTCTTCTTACCATAAAACAACTCTTGCTCGTAGGACTAGAAACTGCATGTGATTCAACTCCATTTAGTACTGGGAAACAAACGCTAGCTGGCCTTACAAGAAACACTCTGCTTTAGGGAAATGAGCACTCTTCTACTCTATTGTGTTTCCTATAGGGCCAGAACAGTGAGCTTTCTCAGAACAAAAGAACTGTGCTTCCTACACACGGGCCATAACTAGTTCAACTCTGCTTAGGAAACTGACAAGAACAGTAGCTCCTCTTCAGTCCGATACACTGTACTTGCTGGGAAAAGACACGAGTGCTATTTGCACTGTGTATGGCAATGGGAGCACAATAGTGACTTTCCTTACCAGAAAACAACTCTTGCTCGTAGGACCAGAAACTGCATGTGATTCAACTCCATTTAGGACTGGGAAACAAATGCTAGCTCGCCTTACAAGAAACACACACTGCTTTTGAGAAAAGAGCACTCTTCTACTCTACTGTGTTTCCTATGGGGTCCGAACAGTGAGCTTGCTCAGAACAAATGAACTGTGCTTTCTACACACACGGTCCATATCTAGTTCAACTATGCTTAGGAAACAAACAAGAACAGTAGCTCCTCTTCAGTCCGATACATTGTACTTGCGGGGAACAGACGCGAGTGCTATTTGCACTGTGTATGGCATTGGACCACAATAGTGACTCGTCTTACCAGAAAACAACTCTTGCTCGTAGGACAAAAAACTGCATGTGACTCAACTCCATTTAGGACTCGGAAACAAACGCTAGCTCGACTTACAAGAAACACACTTCGCTTTTGAGAAAAGAGCACTCTTCTCTACTGTGTTTCCTATGGGGTCCTAACAGTGAGCTTGCTCAGAACAAAAGAACTGTGCTTCCTACACACACGGCCATATCTAGTTCACTTCTGCTTAGGAACCTGACAAGAACAGTAGATCCTCTTCAGTCCAATACACTGCACTTGCTGGGAACAGACGCCAGTGCTATTTGTCCTGTGTATGGCAATGGCAGCGCAATAGTGACTCTTCTTACCAGAAAACAACTCTTGCTTGTAGGACCAGAAACTGCATGTGATTCCACTCCATTTAGGACTGGGAAACAAAAGCTAGCTCACCTTACAAGAAACACACTCTTCTTTAGAGAAAAGAGCACTCTTCTACTCTACTGTGTTTCCTATAGGGCCAGAACAGTGATCTGCTCAGAACAAAAGAACTGTGCTTCATACACACGGGCCATATCTAGTTCAACTCTGCTTAGGAAACTGACAAGAACAGTAGCTCCTCTTCAGTCCGATACACTGCACTTGCTGGGAACAGACGCGAGTGCTATTTGCACTGTGTATGTCAATGGGAGCACAATAGTGACTTTCCTTACCAGAAAACAACTCTTGCTTGTAAGACCAGAAACTGCATGAGATTTAACTCCATTTAGGAATGGGAAACAAATATTAGCTCGCTTTACATGAAACACACTCTGCTTTAGAGAAAAGAGCACTCTTCTACTCTACTGTGTTTCCTATAGGGCCAGAACAGTGAGCTTGCTCAGAACAAAAGGACTGTGCTTCCTACACACAGGGACATATCTCGTTCAACTCTGCTTAGGAAACTGACAAGAACAGTAGCACCTCTTCAGTCCGATACACTGTACTTGCTGGGAACAGACGCAATTGCTATTTGTAATGTGTATGGCAATGGGAGCGCAATAGTGACTTTCCTTACCAGAAAACAACTCTTGCTCGTAAGACCAGAAACTGCATGAGATTCAACTCCATTTAGGACTGGGAAACAAATGCTAGCTCGCCTTACATGAAACACACTCTGCTTTTGAGAAAAGAGCACTCTTCTACTCTACTGTGTTTCCTATGGGGTCCGAACATTGAGCTTGCTCAGAACAAAAGAACTGTGCTTCCTACACATACGGCCATATCTAGTTCAACTCTGCTTAGGAAACTGACAAGAACAATAGCTCCTCTTCCTTCCAATACACTGTACTTGCAGTGAACAGACGCGAGCGCTATTTGAATTGTGTTGGCAATTGGAGCACAATAGTGACTTGTCTTACCAGAAAACAACTCTTGCTCGTAGGACAAAAAACTGCATGTGACTCAACTCCATTTAGGACTAGGAAACAAACGCTAGCTGGACTTCCAAGAAACACACTCTGCTGTTGAGAAAAGAGCACTCTTCTACTCTACTGTGTTTCCTATAGGGCCAGAACAGTGAGCTTGCTCAGAACAAAAGGACTGTGCTTCCTACACACAGGGCCATATCTCGTTCATCTCTGCTTAGGAAACTGACAAGAACAGTAGCACCTCTTCAGTCCGATACACTGTACTTGCTGGGAACAGACGCGAGTGCTATTTGCACTGTGTATGGCAATGGGAGCGCAATAGTGACTTTCCTTACCAGAAAACAACTCTTGCTCGTAAGACCAGAAACTGCATGAGATTCAACTCCATTTAGGACTGGGAAACAAATGCTAGCTCGCCTTACATGAAACACACTCTGCTTTTGAGAAAAGAGCACTCTTCTACTCTACTGTGTTTCCTATGTGGTCCGAACAGTGAGCTTGCTCAGAACAAAAGAACTGTGCTTCCTACACATACGGCCATATCTAGTTCAACTCTTCTTAGGAAACTGACAAGAACAATAGCTCCTCTTCCTTCCAATACACTGTACTTGCAGTGAACAGACGCGAGTGCTATTTGAACTGTGTTGGCAATTGGAGCACAATAGTGACTTGTCTTACCAGAAAACAACTCTTGCTCGTACGACAAAAAACTGCATGTGACTCAACTCCATTTAGGACTAGGAAACAAACGCTAGCTCGACTTCCAAGAAACACACTCTGCTTTTGAGAAAAGAGCACTCTTCTACTCTACTGTGTTTCCTATAGAGCCAGAAGAGTGAACTTGCTCAGAACATTAGAACTGTGCTTCTTACACACACGGCCATATCTAGTTCAATTCTGCTTAGGAACCTGACAAGAACAGTAGATCCTCTTCTGTACAATACACTGTACTTGCTGGGAACAGACGCCAGTGCTATTTGTCGTGTGTATGGCAATGGCAGCGCAATAGTGACTCTTCTTACCATAAAACAACCCTTGCTCGTAGGACTAGAAACTGCATGTGATTCAACTCCATTTAGTACTGGGAAACAAACGCTAGCTCGACTTAAAAGAAACACACTCTGCTTTAGGGAAAAGAGCACTCTTCTACTCTACTGTGTTTCCTATAGGGCCAGAACAGTGAGCTTGCTCAGAACAAAAGAACTGTGCTTCCTACACACGGGCCATAACTAGTTCAACTCTGCTTAAGGAAACTGAAAAGAACAGTAGCTCCTCTTCAGTCCGATACACTGTACTTGCTGGGAACAGACGCGAGTGCTATTTGCACTGTGTATGGCAATGGAAGCGCAATAGTGACTTACCTTACCAGAAAACAACTCTTACTCGTAGGACCAGAAACTGCATGTGATTCAACTCCATTTAGGACTGGGAAACAAATGCTGGCTCGCCTTACAAGAAACACACTCTGCTTTTGAGAAAAGAGCACTCTTCTACTCTACTGTGTTTCCTATGGGGTCCGAACAGTGAGCTTGCTCAGAACAAAAGAACTGTGCTTTCTACACACACGGGCCATATCTAGTTCAACTCTGCTTAGGAAACAAACAAGAACAGTAGCTCCTCTTCAGTCCGATACACCGTACTTGCGAAGAACAGACGCGAGTGCTATTTGCACTGTGTATGGCATTGGAGCACAATAGTGACTCGTCTTACCAGAAAAAAACTCTTGCTCGTAGGACAAAAAACTGCATGTGACTCAACTCCATTGAGGACTGGGAAACAAACGCTAGCTCGACTTACAAGAAACACACTCTGCTTTTGAGAAAAGAGCATTCTTCTACTCTACTGTGTTTCCTATGGGGTCCGAACAGTGAGCTTGCTCAGAACAAAAGAACTGTGCTTCCTACACACACGGCCATATCTACTTAAATTCTGCTTAGGAACCTGACAAGAACAGTAGATCCTCTTCAGTCCAATACACTGTACTTGCTGAAAACAGACGCCAGTGCTATTTGTCCTGTGTTTGGCAATGGCAGCGCAATAGTGACTCTTCTTACCAGAAAACAACTCTTGCTTGTAGGACCAGAAACTGCATGTGATTCAACTCCATTTAGGACTGGGAAACAAAAGCTAGCTCACCTTACAAGAAACACACTCTGCTTTAGAGAAAAGAGCACTCTTCTACTCTACTGTGTTTCCTATAGGGCCAGAACAGTGAGCTTGCTCAGAACAAAAGAACTGTGCTTCCAACACACGGGCCATATCTAGTTCAACTCTGCTTAGGAAACTGACAAGAACAGTAGCTCCTCTTCAGTCCGATACACTGTACTTGCTGGGAAGAGACACGAGTGCTATTTGCACTGTGTATGTCAATGGGAGCTCAATAGTGACTTTCCTTACCAGAAAACAACTCTTGCTCGTAAGACCAGAAACTGCATGAGATTCAACTCCATTTAGGACTGGGAAACAAATGCTAGCTCGCCTTACATGAAACACACTCTGCTTTTGAGAAAAGAGCACTCTTCTACTCTACTGTGTTTCCTATGGGGTCCGAACAGTGAGCTTGCTCAGAACAAAAGAACTGTGCTTCCTACACACATGGGCCATATCTAGTTCAACTCTGCTTAGGAAACTGACAAGAACAATAGCTCCTCTTCCTTCCAATACACTGTACATGAAGGGAACAGACGCGAGTGCTATTTGCACTGTGTATGGCAATTGGAGCACAATAGTGACTTGTCTTACCAGAAAACAACTCTTGCTCGTAGGACAAAAAACTGCATGTGACTCAACTCCATTTAGGACTAGGAAACAAACGCTAGCTCGCCTTACAAGAAACACAATCTGCTTCAGAGAAAAGAGCACTCTTCTACTCTACTGTGTTTCCTATAGGGCCAGAACAGTGAGCTTGCTCAGAACATAAGAACAGTGCTTCCTACACACGGTCCATATCTAGTTGAACTCTGCTTAGGAAACTGATAAGAACAGTAGCTCCTATTCAGTCCAATACACTGTACTTGTTGGGAACAGACGGCAGTGCTATTTGTCCTGTGTATGGCAATGGCAGTGCAATAGTGAATCTTCTTACCATAAAACAACTCTTGCTCGTAGGACTAGAAACTGCATGTGATTCAACTCCATTTAGTACTGGGAAACAAACGCTAGCTCGACTTAAAAGAAACACACTCTGCTTTAGGGAAAAGAGCACTCTTCTACTCTATTTTGTTTCCTATAGGGCCAGAACAGTGAGCTTGCTCAGAACAAAAGAACTGTGCTTCCTACACACGGGCCATAACTAGTTCAACTCTGCTTAGGAAACTGACAAGAACAGTAGCTCCTCTTCAGTCCGATACACTGTACTTGCTGGGAACAGACGCGAGTGCTATTTGCACTGTGTATGGCAATGGGAGCGCAATAGTGACTTTCCTTACCAGAAAACAACTCTTGCTCGTAGGACCAGAAACTGCATGTGATTCAACTCCATTTAGGACTGGGAAACAAATGCTAGCTCGCCTTACATGAAACACACTCTGCTTTTGAGAAAAGAGCACTCTTCTACTCTACTGTGTTTCCAATAGTGCCAGAACAGTGAGCTTGTTCAGAACATAAGAACTGTGCTTCCTACACACAGGGGCCCTTATCTAGTTCAACTCTGCTTAGGAAACTGACAAGAACAGTAGCTCCTCTTCAGTCCGATACACTGTACTTGCTGGGAATAGACACGAGAGATATTTGCACTATGTATGGCAAGGGGAGCGCAATAGTGACTTTCCTTACCAGAAAACAACTCTTGCTCTTAGGACCAGAAACGGCATGAGATTCAACTCCATTTAGGACTGGGAAACAAACGCGAGCTTGCCTTACAAGAAACACACTCTGCTTTTGAGAAAAGAGCACTCTTCTACTCTACTGTGTTTCCTATGGTGTCCGAACAGTGAGCTTGCTCAGAACAAAAGAACTGAGCTTCCTATACACACGGCCATATCTAGTTCAAGTCTGCTTAGGAACCTAACAAGAACAGTAGATTCTCTTCAGTCCAATACACTATACTTGCTGGGAACAGACGCCAGTGCTATTTGTCCTGTGTATGGCCATGGCAGCGCAATAGTGACTCTTCTTACCAGAAAACAACTCTTGCTCGCAGGACCAGAAACTACATGTGATTCCACTCCATTTAGGACTGGGAAACAAACTCTAGCTCGCTTTACAAGAAACACACTCTGCTTTTGAGAAAAGAGCACTCTTCTACTCTACTGTGTTTCCCAGGTGTTCCGAAAAGTGAGCTTGCTCAGAACAAAAAAACTGTGCTTCCTACACACACGGCCATATCTAGTTCAAGTCTGCTTAGGAACCTGACAAGAACAGTAGATCCTCTTCAGTCCAATACACTGTACTTGCTGGGAAGAGACGCCAGTGCTATTTGTCCTGTGTATGGCAAGGGCAGCGCAATAGTGACTCTTCTTACCAGAAAACAACTCTTGCTTGTAGGACCAGAAACTGCATGTGATTCAACTCCATTTAGGACTGGCAAACAAAAGCTAGCTCACCTTACAAGGAACACACTCTGCTTAGAGAAAAGAGCACACTTCTACTCTACTTTGTTTCCTATAGGGCCAGAATAGTGAGCTTGCTCAGAACAAATGTACTGTGCTTCCTACACACGGGCCATATCTAGTTCAAGTATGCTTAGGAAACTGACAAGAACAGTAGCTCCTCTTCAGTCCGATACACTGTACTTGCTGGGAACAGTCGCGAGTGCTATTTGAACTGTGTATGGCAATGGGAGCGCAATAGTGACTTTCCCTACCAGAAAACATCTCTTGCTCGTAAGACCAGAATCTGCATGTGATTCAACTCCATTTAGGATTGGGAAACAAATGCTACCTCGCCTTACATGAAACACACTCTGCTTTTGACAAAAGAGCACTCTTCTATTCTACTGTGTTTCCTATGGGGTCCGAACAGTGAGCTTGCTCAGAACAAAAGAACTGTGCTTCCTACACACATGGGTCATATCTAGTTCAACTCTACTTAGGAAACTGACAAGAACAATAGCTCCTCTTCTGTCCAATACACTGTACTTGCAGGGAACAGACGCGAGTGCTATTTGCACTGTGTATGGCAATTGGAGCGCAATAGTGACTTCTCTTACCAGAAAACAACTCTTGCTCGTAGGACAAAAAACTGCATGTGAATCAACTCCATTTAACTGGGAAAAAAACGCTAGCTCGACTTCCATGAAACACACTCTGCTTTTGAGAAAGAAGCACTCTTCTACTCTACTGTGTTTCCTATGTGTTCTGAACAGTGAGCTTGCTCAGAACAAAAAAACTGTGCTTCCTACTCACACGGCCATATCTAGTTCAACTCTGCATAGGAAACTGACAAGAACAGTAGCTCCTCTTTAGTCCGATACACTGTACTTGCTGGAAAGAGACGCGAGTGCTATTTGCACTGTGTATGTCAATGGGAGCACAATAGTGACTCGTCTTACCAGAAAACAACTCTTGCTCGTAGGACCAGAAACTCCATGTGATTCAACTCCATTTAGGATTGGGAAACAAACGCTAGCTCGCCTTACAAGAAACACACTCGGCTTTAGAGAAAAGAGCACTCTTCTACTCTACTGTGTTTCCTATAGGGCCAGAAGAGTGAGCTTGCTCAGAACATAAGAACTGTGCTTCCTACACACGGGCCATATCTAGCTGAACTCTGCTTAGGAAACTGACAAGAACAGTAGCTCCTCTTCAGTCCAATACACTGTACTTGCTGGGAAAAGACGCGAGTGCTATTTGTACTGTGGATGGCAAAAGGAGCACAATAGTGACTTTCCTTACCAGAAAACAACTCTTGCTCGTAGGACCAGAAACTGCATGTGATTCATCTCCATTTAGGACTGGGAAACAAATGCTAGCTCGCCTTACATGAAACACACTCTGCTTTTGAGAAAAGTGCACTCTTCTACTCTACTGTGTTTCCTATGGGGTCCGAACAGTGAGCTTGCTCAGAACAAAAGAACTGTGCTTCCTACATACACGGGCCATATCTAGTTCAACTCTGCTTAGGAAACTGACAAGAACAGTAGCTCCTCTTCAGTCCAATACACTTTACTTGTGGGAAACAGACGCGAGTGCTATTTGCACTGTGTATGACAATTTTAGCACAATAGTGACTCGTCTTACCAGAAAGCAACTCTTGCTTGTAGGACAAAAAACTGCAAGTGACTCAACTCCATTTAGGACTGGGAAACAAACACTAGCTCGCCTTACAAGAAAAACACTCTGCTTTAGAGAAAAGAGCACTCTTCTACTCTACTGTGTTTCCTCTGGGGCCAGAACAGTGAGCTTGCTCAGAACAAAAGAACTGTGCATCTTACACACAGGGGCCATATCTAGTTCAACTCTGCTTAGGAAACGAACAAGAACAGTAGCTCCTCTTCAGTCCAATACACTGTACTTGCGGGGAAGAGACGCCAGTGCTTTTTGCACTGTGTATGGCAATTGGAGCACAATAGTGACTTGTCTTACGAGAAAACAACTCTTGCTCGTAGGACAAAAAACTGCATGTGACTCAACTCCATTTAGGACTGGGAAACAAACGCTAGCTCGACTTCCAAGAACACACTTTGCTTTTGAGAAAAGAGCACTCTTCTTCTCTACTGTGTTTCCTAGGTGTTCCGAAAAGTGAGCTTGCTCAAAACAAAAAAACTGTGCTTCCTACACACACGGCCATATCTAGTTCAAGTCTGCTTAGGAACCTGACAAGAACAGTAGATCCTCTTCAGTCCAATACACTGTACTTGCTGGGAAGAGACGCCAGTGCTATTTGTCCTGTGTATGGCAATGGCAGCGCAATAGTGACTCTTCTTACCAGAAAACAACTCTTGCTCGTAGGACCAGAAACTGCATGGGATTCAACTCCATTTAGGACTGGGAAAAAAAACTCTAGCTCGCTTTACAAGAAACACACTCTGCTTTTGAGTAAAGAGCACTCTTCTACTCTACTGTGTTTCCTATAGGGCCAGAACAGTGAGGTTGCTCAGAAAAAAAGAACTGTACTTCCTACACACACGGGCCATATCTAGTTCAACTCTGCTTATGAAACTGAGAAGAACAGTAGCTCCTCTTCGGTCCAATACAATGTACTTGCTGGGAACAGACGGGAGGGCTATTTGCACTGTGTATGGCATTGGGAGCGCAATTGTGATTTCCTTACCAGAAAACAACTCTTGCTCCTAGGACCAGAAACTGCATGTGACTCAACTCCATTTAGGACTGGGAAACAAACGCGAGCTCACCTTACAAGAAAAACACTCTGCTTTAGAGAAAAGAGCACTCTTCTACTCTACTGTGTTTCCTATGGGGTCCAAAGAGTGAGCTTGCTCAGAACAAAAGAACTGTGCTTCGTACACACATGGATCATATCTAGTTCAACTCTGCTTAGGAAACTGACAAGAACAGTAGTTCCTATTCAGTCCATTACACTGTACTTGCTGGGAACAGACGCGAGTGCTATTTGCACTGTGTATGGAATTTGGAGCGCAATAGTGACTCTTCTTACCAGAAAACAACTCTTGTTCGTAGGACCAAAAACTGCATGTGATTCAACTCCATTTAGGACTGGGAAACAAACGCTAGCTCGCCTTACAAGAAACACACTCTGCTTTAGAGAAAAGAGCACTCTTCTTCTCTACTGTGTTTCCTATAGGGCCAGAACAGTGAGCTTGCTCAGAACAAGAGAACTGTGCTTCCTACACACACGGGCCCTATCTCGTTCAACTCTGCTTAGGAAACTGACAAGAACAGTAGCTCCTCTTCAGTCCGATACACTGTACTTGCTGGGAACAGACGCGAGTGCTATTTGCACTGTGTATGGTAGTGGGAACACAATAGTGACTTTCCTTACCAGAAAACAACTCTTGCTCGTAGGACCAGAAACTGCATGTGATTCAACTCCATTTAGGACTGGGAAACAAACGCGAGCTCGCCTTACAAGAAATACACTCTGCTTTTGAGAAAAGAGCACTGCTGTGGGATGTATGGCAAATGTGTTGCTAATTAATCAATAAAACACTGATTGGCCGTTGGCTAGGCAGGAAGTGTAGGCGGGGCAAGGAGGAGAATAAAGCGGGGAAGTGGAAGGCTGAGAGAGAGACACTGCCAGCCGTCATCAGGACAAGGAAGATGTAAGGTACCAGTAAGCCATGAGCCATGTGGCATAGTAAAAATTAATAGAAATCGGCTAAATATAAGAGTAAGAGCTAGACAATAACAGGCCTTAGCTAATGGCCAAGCAGTTTAAATAATGTAAGAGTCTTTGTGTTTATTTTATAAGTGGGCTCTGAGACTTGCGGGACTTGGTGGTGGGAGCTGGAGAGAAATTCTCCAGCAACAAATGGCGTCCAATGTGTTGGCAAGAGTTTCCACCTAAAAACTGAGAAAAAAGATTCTAAAACGGAGATAAAAACAGCTCCTAGTTGTCTCTTTCAAGCAAGTGGCAGCCTGCGTGTTTGAGCTACTATGGCGGGTTCCTGGCGTGCATGCTTGACCTGCAGTATGGTGCCAATGAGGCCTCTGCAAGTGGCACATTAAGCTGTGTGGTGGATTTAGCCTTTGCTAGTACAAAACAAAACAAAACAAAAAAAAGAGATTTCTGGGCTACACGCTGCTTTGATAGAAGCAGAGACCCACTATTTCTGAGAGTTGATGGCTCCCAGAGCTGGCAGAAAACGTAGCCATGTTGGGAAGCTGAGGTGAGCGGAGCCAGCAGCCACAGCTGCTGCAGTTTAAAGCAATAGATTCACAATAAGACAGATTCAGATGTAATAGTTTACAATGTGTGTAAAAGATACGTAGGCTTGAAAGAGACAAAAAAGGTGATATATAGAGTTATAGAAACAAATACATAGTTTTAAAAAATAAAGTCATTAAAGAGACAGTAAAGGTAGTATAAAAAATAAGCCACGTAAAAATGCATATTACACAGAGAATCTGGATTGTGTTGTCGTTGGGACTTTTAACTGCAGAAAAACATTTGATTGTAAAAGCTGTAGAGTTATGCCAAAATGTATATTTTAAAGATACCTTGACTTCAAAATTTGGATGTAAGGATATGTTGCTTTGGAAAAGAGTCTCTTTTGTTTCCACAGAAAGCCAGAGGCTATGGATTTGTTCAAGATTAAGATACATCAGGTTTGACCAGCCAAGACCCCCTGAAGGTCTCCTATGACACCATGGCCCAGATGATCCAACATCCAGAATGGTTTAAAGGCATCTGGCTCAGATGATACAGCCTCATGGACTATTCCATAATTCTAAATTTTTTTTTGTTTCCCCACAAGATACAGCGCCCCATTCCAGCTAGAAGTAGTAAGAGAAGCTACGCCCAAATTGCCAAATTATATGTAATTTTACTTTGTTAAGGTTAAAACCTTCCTTTTTGGAAAAAAAAAGGGGGAAGTGCTGTGGGATGTATGGCAAATGTGTTGCTAATTAATCAATAAAACACTGATTGGCCATTGGCTAGGCAGGAAGTGTAGGCGGGGCAAGGAGGAGAATAAAGCGGGGAAGTGGAAGGCTGAGAGAGAGACACTGCCAGCCGCCATCAGGACAAGGAAGATGTAAGGTACCAGTAAGCCATGAGCCATGTGGCAAAGTAAAGATTAATAGAAATGGGCTAAATATAAGAGTAGGAGCTAGACAATAACAGGCCTGAGCTAATGGCCAAGCAGTTTAAATAATGTAAGAGTCTGTGTGTTTATTTTATAAGTGGGCTCTGAGACTGGCGGGACTTGGTGTTGGGAGCTGGAGAGAAATTCTCCAGCAACAGAGCACTCTTCTACTCTACTGTGTTTCCTATGGGGTCCAAACAGTGAGCTTGCTCAGAACAAAAGAACTGTGCTTCCTACACACATGGACCATATCTAGTTCAACTCTGCTTAGGAAACTGACAAGAACAGTAGCTCCTATTCAGTCCAATACGCTGTACTTGCTGGGAACAGACGCGAGTGCTATTTGCACTGTGTATGGAATTTGGAGCGCAATAGTGACTCTTCTTACCAGAAAACAACTCTTGCTCGTAGGAACAAAAACTGCCTGTGACTCAACTCCATTTATAACTGGGAAACAAACGCGAGCTCGCCTTACAAGAAACACACTCTGCTTTAGAGAAAAGAGCACTCTTCTACTCTACTGTGTTTCCTATAGGGCCAAAACAGTGAGCTTGCTCAGAACAAGAGAACTGTGCTTCCTACACACATGGGTCATATCTCGTTCAACTCTGCTTAGGAAACTGAAAAGAACAGTAGCTCCTCTTCAGTCCGATACACTGTACTTGCTGGGAACAGACACGAGTGCTATTTGCACTGTGTATGGCAGTGGGAACACAATAGTTACTTTCCTTACCAGAAAACAACTCTTGCTCGTAGGACAAGAAACTGCATGTGATTCAACTCCATTTAGGACTGGGAAACAAATGCTAGCTCGCATTACAAGAAACACACTCTGCTTTTAAGAAAAGAGCACTCTTCTACTCTACTGTGTTTCCTATAGGGAAAGAACAGTGAGCTTGCTCAGAACAAAGAACTGTGCTTCCTACACACATGGCCGTATCTAGATCAATTCTGCTTAGGAACCTGACAAGAACAGAAGCTGCTCTTCAGTCCAATACACTGCACTTGCTGGGAACAGACGCGAGTGCTATTTGCACTGTGTATGGCAATGGGAGCACAATAGTGACTTCCTTACCAGAAAACAACTCTTGCTCGTAGGACCAGTAACTGCATGTGATTTAACTCCATTTAGGACTGGGAAACAAACGCTAGCTCACCTTACAAGAAACACACTCTGCTTTTGAGAAAAGAGCACTCTTCTACTCTACTGTGTTTCCTATGTGGTCCGAACAGTGAGTTTGCTCAGAACAAAAAAACTGTGCTTCCTCCACACACGGCCATATCTAGTTCAATTCTGCTTAGGAACCTGACATGAACAGTAGATCCTCTTAAGTCCAATAAACTGTACTTGCTGGGAACAGACAACAGTGCTATTTGTCCTGTGTATGGCAATGGCAGCACAATAGTGACTCTTCTTACGAGAAAAGATCTCTTGCTCATAGCACCAGAAACTGCATGGGATTCAACTCCATTTAGGACTGGGAAACAAACGCTAGCTCACCTTACAAGAAACACACTCTGCTTTTGAGAAAAGAGCACTCTTCTACTCTAAAGTGTTTCCTATAGGGCCAGAACAGTGAGCTTGCTGAGAACAAAAGAACTGTGCTTCCTACACACACGGGCCATATCTAGTTCAACTCTGCTTAGGAAACTAACAAGAACAGTAGCTCCTCTTCATTCCGATACACTGTAATACCTGGGAACACACGCGAGTGCTATTTGCACTGTGTATGTCAATGAGAGCGCAATAGTGACTTTCCTTACCAGAAAACAACTCTTGCTCGTATTACCAGAAACTGCATGTGATTCAGCTCCATTTAGGACTGTGAAACAAATGCTAGCTCGCCTTACATGAAACACACACTGCTTTTGAGAAAAGAGCACTCTTCTACTCTACTGTGTTTCCTATGGGGTCCGAAAAGTGAGCTTGCTCAGAACAAAAGAACTGTGCTTTCTACACACACGGGCCATATCTAGTTCACCTCTGCTTAGGAAACTGACATGAACAGTAGTTCCTCTTCAGTCCAATACACTGTACTTGCTGGGAACAGATGCAAGTGCTATTTGCACTGTGTATGGCAATGGGAGCACAATAGTGACTTTTCTTACCAGAAAACAACTCTTGCTCGTAGGAATGGAAACTGCATGTGATTCAACTCCTTTTAGGACTGGGAAACAAACGCTAGCTCGCCTTACAAGAAAAACACTCTGCTTTTGAGAAAAGAGCATTCTTCTAATATACTGTGTTTCCTATAGGGCCAGAACAGTGAGCTTCCTCAGAACAAAAGAACTGTGCTTCCTGCACACATGGGCCATATCTATTCAATTCTGCTTAGGAAACTGACAAGAACAGTAGATCCTCTTCAGTCCAATACACTGTACATGCTGGGAACAGACACCAGTACTATTTGCCCTGTGTATGACAATGGGAGCACAATAGTGACTCTTCTTACCAGAAAACAACTCTTGCTCCTAGGACCAGAAACTGCATGTGATTCAACTCCATTTAAGACTGGGAAACAAACGCTAGCTCGCCTTACAAGAAAAACACTCTGCTTTTGAGAAAAGAGCACTCTTCTACTCTTCTGTGTTTCCTATAGGGCCAGAACAGTGAGCTTGATCAGAACAAAAGTACTGTGCTTCCTTCACACGGACCATATCTAGTTCAACTCTGCTTAGGGAACTGACAGTACAGTAGCTCCTATTCAGTCCAATACACTGTACTTCCTGGGAACAGACGCGAGTGCTATTTGTAATGTGTATGGCAATGGGAGCGCAATAGTGACTTTCCTTACCAGAAAACAACTCTTGCTCGTAGGACCAGAAACTGCATGTGATTCAACTCCATTTAGGACTAGGAAACAAACGCTAGCTTGCCTTACAAGAAATACACTCTGCTTTTGAGAAAAGAGCACTGCTGTGGGATGTATGGCAAATGTGTTGCTAATTAATCAATAAAACACTGATTGGCCGTTGGCTAGGCAGGAAGTGTAGGTGGGGCAAGGAGGAGAATAAAGCGGGGAAGTGGAAGGCTGAGAGAGAGACACTGCCAGCCGCCATCAGGACAAGGAAGATGTAAGGTACCAGTAAGCCATGAGCCATGTGGCAAAGTAAAAATTAATAGAAATCGGCTAAATATAAGAGTAAGAGCTAGACAATAACAGGCCTTAGCTAATGGCCAAGCAGTTTAAATAATGTAAGAGTCTTTGTGTTTATTTTATAAGTGGGCTCTGAGACTGGCGGGACTTGGTGGTGGGAGCTGGAGAGAATTTCTCCAGCAACAAATGGCGTCCAATGTGTTGGCAAGAGTTTCCACCTAAAAACTGAGAAAAAAGATTCTAAAACGGAGCTAAAAACAGCTCCTAGTTGTCTCTTTCAAGCTAGTGGCAGCCTGCGTGTTTGA
This sequence comes from Peromyscus eremicus, assembly GCF_949786415.1. NCBI lineage: Eukaryota > Metazoa > Chordata > Mammalia > Rodentia > Cricetidae > Peromyscus > Peromyscus eremicus. The sequence continues at coordinate 57,383 of NW_026734621.1, forward strand.
GCTACTATGGCGGGTTCCTGGCGTGCATGCTTGACCTGCAGTATGGCGCGAATGAGGCCTCTGCAAGTGGCACATTAAGCTGTGTGGTGGATTTAGCCTTTGCTAGTACAAAACAAAACAAAACAAAAAAAAAAGAGATTTCGGGGCTACATGCTGCTTTGATAGAAGCAGAGACCCACTATTTCTGAGAGTTGATGGCTCCCAGAGCTCGCGGAAAACGTAGCCATATTGGGAAGCTGAGGTGGGCGGAGCCAGCAGCCACAGCTGCTGCAGTTTAAAGCAATAGATTCACAATAAGACAGATTCAGATGTAATAGTTTACAATGTGTGTAAAAGATACGTAGGCTTGAAAGAGACAAAAAAGGTGATATATAGAGTTATAGAAACAAATACATAGTTTTAAAAAATAAAGTCATTAAAGAGACAGTGAAGGTAGTATAAAAAATATGCCACGTAAAAAATGGATATTACACAGAGAATCTGGATTGTGTTGTCGTTGGGACTTTTAACTGCAGAAAAACATTTGATTGTAAAAGCTGTAGAGTTATGCCAAAATGTATATTTTAAAGATACCTTGACTTCAAAATTTGGATGTAAGGATATGTTGCTTTGGAAAAGAGTCTCTTTTGTTTCCACAGAAAGCCAGAGGCTATGGATTTGTTCAAGATTAAGATACATCAGGTTTGACCAGCCAAGACCCCCTGAAGGTCTCCTATGACACCATGGCCCAGATGATCCAACATCCAGAATGGTTTAAAGGCATCTGGCTCATACAATACAGCCTCATGGACTATTCCATAATTCTAAATTTTTTTTTGTTTCCCCACAAGATACAGCGCCCCCTTCCAGCAGGAAGTAGTAAGAGAAGCTACGCCCAAATTGCCAAATTATATGTAATTTTACTTTGTTAAGGTTAAAACCTTCCTTTTTGAAAAAAAAAGGGGGAAGTGCTGTGGGATGTATGGCAAATGTGTTGCTAATTAATCAATAAAACACTGATTGGCCGTTGGCTAGGCAGGAAGTGTAGGCGGGGCAAGGAGGAGAATAAAGCGGGGAAGTGGAAGGCTGAGAGAGAGACACTGCCAGCCGCCATCAGGACAAGGAAGATGTAAGGAACCAGTAAGCCATGAGCCATGTGGCAAAGTAAAGATTAATAGAAATGGGCTAAATATAAGAGTAAGAGCTAACCAATAACAGGCCTGAGCTAATGGCCAAGCAGTTTAAATAATGTAAGAGTCTGTGTGTTTATTTTATAAGTGGGCTCTGAGACTGGCGGGACTTGGTGGTGGGAGCTGGAGAGAAATTCTCCAGCAACAGAGCACTCTTCTACTCTACTGTGTTTCCTATGGGGTCCAAACAGTGAGCTTGCTCAGAACAAAAGAACTGTGCTTCCTACACACATGGACCATATCTAGTTCAACTCTGCTTAGGAAACTGACAAGAACAGTAGCTCCTATTCAGTCCAATACACTGTACTTGCTGGGAACAGACGCGAGTGCTATTTGTACTGTGTATGGAATTTGGAGCGCAATAGTGACTCTTCTTACGAGAAAACAACTCTTGCTCGTAGGAACAAAAACTGCCTGTGACTCAACTCCATTTATGACTTGGAAACAAACGCGAGCTCGCCTTACAAGAAACACACTCTGCTTTAGAGAAAAGAGCACTCTTCTACTCTACTGTGTTTCCTATAGGGCAAGAACAGTGAGCTTGCTCAAAACAAAAGAACTGTGCTTCCTACATACGGGCCATAACTAGTTCAACTCTGCTTAGGAAACTGACAAGAACTGTAGCTCCTCTTCAGTCTGATACACTGTACTTGCTGGGAACAGACGCGAGTGCTATTTGCACTGTGTATGGCAATGGGAGCGCAAAAGTGACTTTCCTTACCAGAAAACAACTCTTGCTCGTAGGACCAGAAACAGCATGTGATTCAACTCCATTAAGGACTGGGGAACAAGTGCTAGCTCGCCTTACATGAAACACACTCTGCTTTTGAGAAAAGAGCACTCTTCTACTCTACTGTGTTTCCTATAGGGCCAGAACAGTGAGCTTGCTCAAAACAAAAGAACTGTGCTTCCTACATACGGCCCATAACTATTTCAACTCTGCTTAGGAACCTAACAAGAACAGTAGATCCTCTTCAGTCCAATACACTGTACTTGCAGGGAACAGACGCCAGTGCTATTTGTCCTGTGTATGGCAATGGCAGCGCAATAGTGTCTCTTCTTACCAGAAAACAACCCTTGCTTGTAGGACCAGAAACTGCATGTGATTCAACTCCATTTAGGACTGGGAAACAAATGCTAGCTCGCCTTACGTGAAACACACTCTGCTTTTGAGAAAAGAGCACTCTTCTACTCTACTGTGTTTCCTATGGGGTCCGAAAAGTGAGCTTGCTCAGAACAAAAGAACTGTGCTTCCTACACACACGGCCATATCTAGTTCAACTCTGCTTAGGAAACTGACAAGAACACTAGATCCTCTTCAGTCCAATACACTGTACTTGCTGGGAACAGACGCCAGTGCTATTTGTCCTGTGTATGGCATTTGCAGCGCAATAGTGACTCTTCTTACCAGAAAACAACTCTTGCTCATAGGACCAGAAACTGCATGTGATTCAACTCCATTTAGGACTGGGAAACAAAAGCTAGATCACCTTACAAGAAACACACTCTGCTTTTGAAAAAAGAGCACTCTTCTACTCTACTGTGTTTCCTATAGGGCCAGAACAGTGAGCTTGCTCAGAACAAAAGAACTATGCTTCCTACACACGGGCCATATCTAGTTCAACTCTGCTTAGGAAACTGACAAGAACAGTAGCTCCTCTTCAGTCCGATACACTGTACTTGCTGGGAACAGACGCGAGTGCTATTTGCACTGTGTATGGCAATGGGAGCACAATAGTGCCTTGTCTTACCAGAAAACAACTTATGCTAATTGGACAAAAAACTTCATGTGACTCAACTCCATTTAGGACTGGGAAACAAACGCTAGCTTGCCTTACAAGAAACACACTCCGATTTTGAGAAAAGAGCACTCTTCTACTCTACTGTGTTTCCTATGTGTACCGAACAGTGAGCTTGCTCAGAACAAAAAAAACTGTGCTTCCTACACACACGGGCATATCTAGTTCAAGTCTGCTTAGGAACCTGACAAGAACAGTAGATCCTCTTCAGTCCAATACACTGTACTTGCTGGGAACAGACTCCAGTGCTATTTGCTCAGTGTATGGCATTGGAGCACAATAGTGACTTGTCTTACCAGAAAACAACTCTTGCTCGTAGGACAAAAAACTGCATGTGACTCAACTCCATTTAGGACTGGGAAACAAACGCTAGCTCGACTTCCAAGAAACACACTCTGCTTTTGAGAAAAGAGCACTCTTCTACTCTACTGTGTTTCCTATGTGTTCCGAACAGTGAGCTTGCTCAGAACAAAAAAACTGTGCTTCCTACACACACGGCCATATGTAGTTCAAGTCTGCTTAGGAACCTGACAAGAACACTAGATCCTCTTCGGTCCAATACACTGTAATTGCTGGGAACAGACGCCAGTGCTGTTTGTCCTGTGTATGGCAATGGCAGCGCAATAGTGACTCTTCTTACCAGAAAACAACTCTTGCTCGTAGGACCAGAAACTGCATGTGATTCAACTCCATTTAGGACTGGGAAACAAGAGCTAGCTCACCTTACAAGAAACACACTCTGCTTTAGAGAAAAGAGCACTCTTCTACTCTACTGTGTTTCCTATAGGGCCAGAACAGTGAGCTTGCTCAGAACAAAAGAACTGTGCTTCCTACACACGGGCCATATCTAGTTCAACTCTGCTTAGGAAACTGACAAGAACAGTAGCTCCTCTTCAGTCCGATACACTGTACTTGCTGGGAACAGACGCGAGTGCTATTTGCACTGTGTATGGCAATTGGAGCGCAATAGTGACTTTCCTTACCAGAAAACAACTCTTGCTCGTAAGACCAGAAACTGCATGTGATTCATATCCATTTAGGACTGGGAAACAAATGCTAGCTCGCCTTACATGAAACACACTCTGCTTTTGAAAAAAGAGCACTCTTCTACTCTACTGTGTTTCCTATGGGTCCGAACAGTGAGCTTGCTCAGAACAAAAGAACTGTGCTTCCTACACACACGGCCATATCTAGTTCAATTCTGCTTAGGAAACTGACAAGAACACTAGATCCTCTTCAGTCCAATACACTGTACTTGCTGGGAACAGACGCCAGTGCTATTTGTCCTGTGTATGGCAGTTGCAGCGCAATAATGACTCTTCTTACCAGAAAACAACTCTTGCTCATAGGACCAGAAACTGCATGTGATTCAACTCCATTTAGGACAGGGAAACAAAAGATAGCTCACCTTACAAGAAACACACTCTGCTTTTGAGAAAAGAGCACTCTTCTACTCTAAAGTGTTTCCTATAGGGCCAGAACAGTGAGCTTGCTCAGAACAAAAGAACTGTGCTTCCTACACACACGGGCCATATCTAGTTCAACTCTGCTTAGGAAACTAACAAGAACAGTAGCTCCTCTTCATTCCGATACACTGTAATACCTGGGAACACACGCGAGTGCTATTTGCACTGTGTATGTCAATGAGAGCGCAATAGTGACTTTCCTTACCAGAAAACAACTCTTGCTCGTAGGACCAGAAACTGCATGTGATTCAACTCCATTTAGGACTGGGAAACAAATGCTAGCTCGCCTTACATGAAACACACACTGCTTTTGAGAAAAGAGCACTCTTCTACTCTACTGTGTTTCCTTTGGGGTCCGAAAAGTGAGCTTGCTCAGAACAAAAGAACTGTGCTTTCTACACACACGGGCCATATCTAGTTCACCTCTGCTTAGGAAACTGACATGAACAGTAGTTCCTCTTCAGTCCAATACACTGTACTTGCTGGGAACAGATGCAAGTGCTATTTGCACTGTGTATGGCAATGGGAGCACAATAGTGACTTTTCTTACCAGAAAACAACTCTTGCTCGTAGGAATGGAAACTGCATGTGATATAACTCCTTTTAGGACTGGGAAACAAACGCTAGCTCGCCTTACAAGAAAAACACTCTGCTTTTGAGAAAAGAGCATTCTTCTAATATACTGTGTTTCCTATAGGGCCAGAACAGTGAGCTTCCTCAGAACAAAAGAACTGTGCTTCCTGCACACATGGGCCATATCTATTCAATTCTGCTTAGGAAACTGACAAGAACAGTAGATCCTCTTCAGTCCAATACACTGTACATGCTGGGAACAGACACCAGTACTATTTGCCCTGTGTATGACAATGGGAGCACAATAGTGACTCTTCTTACCAGAAAACAACTCTTGCACCTAGGACCAGAAACTGCATGTGATTCAACTCCATTTAGGACTGGGAAACAAACGCGAGCTCGCTTTACAAGAAATACACTCTGCTTTTGAGAAAAGAGCACTGCTGTGGGATGTATGGCAAATGTGTTGCTAATTAATCAATAAAACACTGATTGGCCGTTGGCTAGGCAGGAAGTGTAGGCGGGGCAAGGAGGAGAATAAAGCGGGGAAGTGGAAGGCTGAGAGAGAGACACTGCCAGCCGCCATCAGGACAAGGAAGATGTAAGGTACCAGTAAGCCATGAGCCATGTGGCAAAGTAAAAATTAATAGAAATCGGCTAAATATAAGAGTAAGAGCTAGACAATAACAGGCCTTAGCTAATGGCCAAGCAGTTTAAATAATGTAAGAGTCTTTGTGTTTATTTTATAAGTGGGCTCTGAGACTGGCGGGACTTGGTGGTGGGAGCTGGAGAGAAATTCTCCAGCAACAAATGGCGTCCAATGTGTTGGCAAGAGTTTCCACCTAAAAACTGAGAAAAAAGATTCTAAAACGGAGCTAAAAACAGCTCCTAGTTGTCTCTTTCAGGCTAGTGGCAGCCTGCGTGTTTGAGCTACTATGGCGGGTTCCTGGCGTGCATGCTTGACCTGCAGTATGTCGCCAATGAGTCCTCTGCAAGTGGCACATTAAGCTGTGTGGTGGATTTAGCCTTTGCTAGTACAAAACAAAACAAAACAAAAAAAAGAGATTTCTGGGCTACACGCTGCTTTGATAGAAGCAGAGACCCACTATTTCTGAGAGTTGATGGCTCCCAGAGCTGGCAGAAAACGTAGCCATGTTGGGAAGCTGAGGTGAGCAGAGCCAGCAGCCACAGCTGCTGCAGTTTAAAGCAATAGATTCACAATAAGACAGATTCAGATGTAATAGTTTACAATGTGTGTAAAAGATACGTAGGCTTGAAAGAGACAAAAAAGGTGATATATAGAGTTATAGAAACAAATACATAGTTTTAAAAAATAAAGTCATTAAAGAGACAGTAAAGGTAGTATAAAAAATAAGCCACGTAAAAATGCATATTACACAGAGAATCTGGATTGTGTTGTCGTTGGGACTTTTAACTGCAGAAAAACATTTGATTGTAAAAGCTGTAGAGTTATGCCAAAATGTATATTTTAAAGATACCTTGACTTCAAAATTTGGATGTAAGGATATGTTGCTTTGGAAAAGAGTCTCTTTTGTTTCCACAGAAAGCCAGAGGCTATGGATTTGTTCAAGATTAAGATACATCAGGTTTGACCAGCCAAGACCCCCTGAAGGTCTCCTATGACACCATGGCCCAGATGATCCAACATCCAGAATGGTTTAAAGGCATCTGGCTCAGATGATACAGCCTCATGGACTATTCCATAATTCTAAATTTTTTTTTGTTTCCCCACAAGATACAGCGCCCCATTCCAGCTAGAAGTAGTAAGAGAAGCTACGCCCAAATTGCCAAATTATATGTAATTTTACTTTGTTAAGGTTAAAACCTTCCTTTTTGGAAAAAAAAGGGGGAAGTGCTGTGGGATGTATGGCAAATGTGTTGCTAATTAATCAATAAAACACTGATTGGCCATTGGCTAGGCAGGAAGAGTAGGCGGGGCAAGGAGGAGAATAAAGCGGGGAAGTGGAAGGCTGAGAGAGAGACACTGCCAGCCGCCATCAGGACAAGGAAGATGTAAGGTACCAGTAAGCCATGAGCCATGTGGCAAAGTAAAGATTAATAGAAATGGGCTAAATATAAGAGTAGGAGCTAGACAATAACAGGCCTGAGCTAATGGCCAAGCAGTTTAAATAATGTAAGAGTCTGTGTGTTTATTTTATAAGTGGGCTCTGAGACTGGCGGGACTTGGTGTTGGGAGCTGGAGAGAAATTCTCCAGCAACAGAGCACTCTTCTACTCTACTGTGTTTCCTATGGGGTCCAAACAGTGAGCTTGCTCAGAACAAAAGAACTGTGCTTCCTACACACATGGACCATATCTAGTTCAACTCTGCTTAGGAAACTGACAAGAACAGTAGCTCCTATTCAGTCCAATACGCTGTACTTGCTGGGAACAGACGCGAGTGCTATTTGCACTGTGTATGGAATTTGGAGCGCAATAGTGACTCTTCTTACCAGAAAACAACTCTTGCTCGTAGGAACAAAAACTGCCTGTGACTCAACTCCATTTATAACTGGGAAACAAACGCGAGCTCGCCTTACAAGAAACACACTCTGCTTTAGAGAAAAGAGCACTCTTCTACTCTACTGTGTTTCCTATAGGGCCAAAACAGTGAGCTTGCTCAGAACAAGAGAACTGTGCTTCCTACACACATGGGTCATATCTCGTTCAACTCTGCTTAGGAAACTGAAAAGATCAGTAGCTCCTCTTCAGTCCGATACACTGTACTTGCTGGGAACAGACACGAGTGCTATTTGCACTGTGTATGGCAGTGGGAACACAATAGTTACTTTCCTTACCAGAAAACAACTCTTGCTCGTAGGACAAGAAACTGCATGTGATTCAACTCCATTTAGGACTGGGAAACAAATGCTAGCTCGCATTACAAGAAACACACTCTGCTTTTAAGAAAAGAGCACTCTTCTACTCTACTGTGTTTCCTATAGGGAAAGAACAGTGAGCTTGCTCAGAACAAAGAACTGTGCTTCCTACACACATGGCCGTATCTAGATCAATTCTGCTTAGGAACCTGACAAGAACAGAAGCTGCTCTTCAGTCCAATACACTGCACTTGCTGGGAACAGACGCGAGTGCTATTTGCACTGTGTATGGCAATGGGAGCACAATAGTGACTTCCTTACCAGAAAACAACTCTTGCTCGTAGGACCAGTAACTGCATGTGATTTAACTCCATTTAGGACTGGGAAACAAACGCTAGCTCACCTTACAAGAAACACACTCTGCTTTTGAGAAAAGAGCACTCTTCTACTCTACTGTGTTTCCTATGTGGTCCGAACAGTGAGTTTGCTCAGAACAAAAAAACTGTGCTTCCTCCACACACGGCCATATCTAGTTCAATTCTGCTTAGGAACCTGACATGAACAGTAGATCCTCTTAAGTCCAATAAACTGTACTTGCTGGGAACAGACAACAGTGCTATTTGTCCTGTGTATGGCAATGGCAGCACAATAGTGACTCTTCTTACGAGAAAAGATCTCTTGCTCATAGCACCAGAAACTGCATGGGATTCAACTCCATTTAGGACTGGGAAACAAACGCTAGCTCACCTTACAAGAAACACACTCTGCTTTTGAGAAAAGAGCACTCTTCTACTCTAAAGTGTTTCCTATAGGGCCAGAACAGTGAGCTTGCTGAGAACAAAAGAACTGTGCTTCCTACACACACGGGCCATATCTAGTTCAACTCTGCTTAGGAAACTAACAAGAACAGTAGCTCCTCTTCATTCCGATACACTGTAATACCTGGGAACACACGCGAGTGCTATTTGCACTGTGTATGTCAATGAGAGCGCAATAGTGACTTTCCTTACCAGAAAACAACTCTTGCTCGTATTACCAGAAACTGCATGTGATTCAGCTCCATTTAGGACTGTGAAACAAATGCTAGCTCGCCTTACATGAAACACACACTGCTTTTGAGAAAAGAGCACTCTTCTACTCTACTGTGTTTCCTATGGGGTCCGAAAAGTGAGCTTGCTCAGAACAAAAGAACTGTGCTTTCTACACACACGGGCCATATCTAGTTCACCTCTGCTTAGGAAACTGACATGAACAGTAGTTCCTCTTCAGTCCAATACACTGTACTTGCTGGGAACAGATGCAAGTGCTATTTGCACTGTGTATGGCAATGGGAGCACAATAGTGACTTTTCTTACCAGAAAACAACTCTTGCTCGTAGGAATGGAAACTGCATGTGATTCAACTCCTTTTAGGACTGGGAAACAAACGCTAGCTCGCCTTACAAGAAAAACACTCTGCTTTTGAGAAAAGAGCATTCTTCTAATATACTGTGTTTCCTGTAGGGCCAGAACAGTGAGCTTCCTCAGAACAAAAGAACTGTGCTTCCTGCACACATGGGCCATATCTATTCAATTCTGCTTAGGAAACTGACAAGAACAGTAGATCCTCTTCAGTCCAATACACTGTACATGCTGGGAACAGACACCAGTACTATTTGCCCTGTGTATGACAATGGGAGCACAATAGTGACTCTTCTTACCAGAAAACAACTCTTGCTCCTAGGACCAGAAACTGCATGTGATTCAACTCCATTTAAGACTGGGAAACAAACGCTAGCTCGCCTTACAAGAAAAACACTCTGCTTTTGAGAAAAGAGCACTCTTCTACTCTTCTGTGTTTCCTATAGGGCCAGAACAGTGAGCTTGATCAGAACAAAAGTACTGTGCTTCCTTCACACGGACCATATCTAGTTCAACTCTGCTTAGGGAACTGACAGTACAGTAGCTCCTAATCAGTCCAATACACTGTACTTCCTGGGAACAGACGCGAGTGCTATTTGTAATGTGTATGGCAATGGGAGCGCAATAGTGACTTTCCTTACCAGAAAACAACTCTTGCTCGTAGGACCAGAAACTGCATGTGATTCAACTCCATTTAGGACTAGGAAACAAACGCTAGCTTGCCTTACAAGAAATACACTCTGCTTTTGAGAAAAGAGCACTGCTGTGGGATGTATGGCAAATGTGTTGCTAATTAATCAATAAAACACTGATTGGCCGTTGGCTAGGCAGGAAGTGTAGGTGGGGCAAGGAGGAGAATAAAGCGGGGAAGTGGAAGGCTGAGAGAGAGACACTGCCAGCCGCCATCAGGACAAGGAAGATGTAAGGTACCAGTAAGCCATGAGCCATGTGGCAAAGTAAAAATTAATAGAAATCGGCTAAATATAAGAGTAAGAGCTAGACAATAACAGGCCTTAGCTAATGGCCAAGCAGTTTAAATAATGTAAGAGTCTTTGTGTTTATTTTATAAGTGGGCTCTGAGACTGGCGGGACTTGGTGGTGGGAGCTGGAGAGAATTTCTCCAGCAACAAATGGCGTCCAATGTGTTGGCAAGAGTTTCCACCTAAAAACTGAGAAAAAAGATTCTAAAACGGAGCTAAAAACAGCTCCTAGTTGTCTCTTTCAAGCTAGTGGCAGCCTGCGTGTTTGAGCTACTATGGCGGGTTCCTGGCGTGCATGCTTGACCTGCAGTATGGCGTGAATGAGGCCTCTGCAAGTGGCACATTAAGCTGTGTGGTGGATTTAGCCTTTGCTAGTACAAAACAAAACAAAACAAAAAAAAAAGAGATTTCGGGGCTACATGCTGCTTTGATAGAAGCAGAGACCCACTATTTCTGAGAGTTGATGGCTCCCAGAGCTCGCGGAAAACGTAGCCATATTGGGAAGCTGAGGTGGGCGGAGCCAGCAGCCACAGCTGCTGCAGTTTAAAGCAATAGATTCACAATAAGACAGATTCAGATGTAATAGTTTACAATGTGTGTAAAAGATACGTAGGCTTGAAAGAGACAAAAAAGGTGATATATAGAGTTATAGAAACAAATACATAGTTTTAAAAAATAAAGTCATTAAAGAGACAGTGAAGGTAGTATAAAAAATATGCCACGTAAAAAATGGATATTACACAGAGAATCTGGATTGTGTTGTCGTTGGGACTTTTAACTGCAGAAAAACATTTGATTGTAAAAGCTGTAGAGTTATGCCAAAATGTATATTTTAAAGATACCTTGACTTCAAAATTTGGATGTAAGGATATGTTGCTTTGGAAAAGAGTCTCTTTTGTTTCCACAGAAAGCCAGAGGCTATGGATTTGTTCAAGATTAAGATACATCAGGTTTGACCAGCCAAGACCCCCTGAAGGTCTCCTATGACACCATGGCCCAGATGATCCAACATCCAGAATGGTTTAAAGGCATCTGGCTCATACAATACAGCCTCATGGACTATTCCATAATTCTAAATTTTTTTTTGTTTCCCCACAAGATACAGCGCCCCCTTCCAGCAGGAAGTAGTAAGAGAAGCTACGCCCAAATTGCCAAATTATATGTAATTTTACTTTGTTAAGGTTAAAACCTTCCTTTTTGAAAAAAAAAGGGGGAAGTGCTGTGGGATGTATGGCAAATGTGTTGCTAATTAATCAATAAAACACTGATTGGCCGTTGGCTAGGCAGGAAGTGTAGGCGGGGCAAGGAGGAGAATAAAGCGGGGAAGTGGAAGGCTGAGAGAGAGACACTGCCAGCCGCCATCAGGACAAGGAAGATGTAAGGAACCAGTAAGCCATGAGCCATGTGGCAAAGTAAAGATTAATAGAAATGGGCTAAATATAAGAGTAAGAGCTAACCAATAACAGGCCTGAGCTAATGGCCAAGCAGTTTAAATAATGTAAGAGTCTGTGTGTTTATTTTATAAGTGGGCTCTGAGACTGGCGGGACTTGGTGGTGGGAGCTGGAGAGAAATTCTCCAGCAACAGAGCACTCTTCTACTCTACTGTGTTTCCTATGGGGTCCAAACAGTGAGCTTGCTCAGAACAAAAGAACTGTGCTTCCTACACACATGGACCATATCTAGTTCAACTCTGCTTAGGAAACTGACAAGAACAGTAGCTCCTATTCAGTCCAATACACTGTACTTGCTGGGAACAGACGCGAGTGCTATTTGTACTGTGTATGGAATTTGGAGCGCAATAGTGACTCTTCTTACGAGAAAACAACTCTTGCTCGTAGGAACAAAAACTGCCTGTGACTCAACTCCATTTATGACTTGGAAACAAACGCGAGCTCGCCTTACAAGAAACACACTCTGCTTCAGAGAAAAGAGCACTCTTCTACTCTACTGTGTTTCCTATAGGGCAAGAACAGTGAGCTTGCTCAAAACAAAAGAACTGTGCTTCCTACATACGGGCCATAACTAGTTCAACTCTGCTTAGGAAACTGACAAGAACTGTAGCTCCTCTTCAGTCTGATACACTGTACTTGCTGGGAACAGACGCGAGTGCTATTTGCACTGTGTATGGCAATGGGAGCGCAAAAGTGACTTTCCTTACCAGAAAACAACTCTTGCTCGTAGGACCAGAAACAGCATGTGATTCAACTCCATTAAGGACTGGGGAACAAGTGCTAGCTCGCCTTACATGAAACACACTCTGCTTTTGAGAAAAGAGCACTCTTCTACTCTACTGTGTTTCCTATAGGGCCAGAACAGTGAGCTTGCTCAAAACAAAAGAACTGTGCTTCCTACATACGGCCCATAACTATTTCAACTCTGCTTAGGAACCTAACAAGAACAGTAGATCCTCTTCAGTCCAATACACTGTACTTGCAGGGAACAGACGCCAGTGCTATTTGTCCTGTGTATGGCAATGGCAGCGCAATAGTGTCTCTTCTTACCAGAAAACAACCCTTGCTTGTAGGACCAGAAACTGCATGTGATTCAACTCCATTTAGGACTGGGAAACAAATGCTAGCTCGCCTTACGTGAAACACACTCTGCTTTTGAGAAAAGAGCACTCTTCTACTCTACTGTGTTTCCTATGGGGTCCGAAAAGTGAGCTTGCTCAGAACAAAAGAACTGTGCTTCCTACACACACGGCCATATCTAGTTCAACTCTGCTTAGGAAACTGACAAGAACACTAGATCCTCTTCAGTCCAATACACTGTACTTGCTGGGAACAGACGCCAGTGCTATTTGTCCTGTGTATGGCATTTGCAGCGCAATAGTGACTCTTCTTACCAGAAAACAACTCTTGCTCATAGGACCAGAAACTGCATGTGATTCAACTCCATTTAGGACTGGGAAACAAAAGCTAGATCACCTTACAAGAAACACACTCTGCTTTTGAAAAAAGAGCACTCTTCTACTCTACTGTGTTTCCTATAGGGCCAGAACAGTGAGCTTGCTCAGAACAAAAGAACTATGCTTCCTACACACGGGCCATATCTAGTTCAACTCTGCTTAGGAAACTGACAAGAACAGTAGCTCCTCTTCAGTCCGATACACTGTACTTGCTGGGAACAGACGCGAGTGCTATTTGCACTGTGTATGGCAATGGGAGCACAATAGTGCCTTGTCTTACCAGAAAACAACTTATGCTAATTGGACAAAAAACTTCATGTGACTCAACTCCATTTAGGACTGGGAAACAAACGCTAGCTTGCCTTACAAGAAACACACTCCGGTTTTGAGAAAAGAGCACTCTTCTACTCTACTGTGTTTCCTATGTGTACCGAACAGTGAGCTTGCTCAGAACAAAAAAAACTGTGCTTCCTACACACACGGGCATATCTAGTTCAAGTCTGCTTAGGAACCTGACAAGAACAGTAGATCCTCTTCAGTCCAATACACTGTACTTGCTGGGAACAGACTCCAGTGCTATTTGCTCAGTGTATGGCATTGGAGCACAATAGTGACTTGTCTTACCAGAAAACAACTCTTGCTCGTAGGACAAAAAACTGCATGTGACTCAACTCCATTTAGGACTGGGAAACAAACGCTAGCTCGACTTCCAAGAAACACACTCTGCTTTTGAGAAAAGAGCACTCTTCTACTCTACTGTGTTTCCTATGTGTTCCGAACAGTGAGCTTGCTCAGAACAAAAAAACTGTGCTTCCTACACACACGGCCATATGTAGTTCAAGTCTGCTTAGGAACCTGACAAGAACACTAGATCCTCTTCGGTCCAATACACTGTAATTGCTGGGAACAGACGCCAGTGCTGTTTGTCCTGTGTATGGCAATGGCAGCGCAATAGTGACTCTTCTTACCAGAAAACAACTCTTGCTCGTAGGACCAGAAACTGCATGTGATTCAACTCCATTTAGGACTGGGAAACAAGAGCTAGCTCACCTTACAAGAAACACACTCTGCTTTAGAGAAAAGAGCACTCTTCTACTCTACTGTGTTTCCTATAGGGCCAGAACAGTGAGCTTGCTCAGAACAAAAGAACTGTGCTTCCTACACACGGGCCATATCTAGTTCAACTCTGCTTAGGAAACTGACAAGAACAGTAGCTCCTCTTCAGTCCGATACACTGTACTTGCTGGGAACAGACGCGAGTGCTATTTGCACTGTGTATGGCAATTGGAGCGCAATAGTGACTTTCCTTACCAGAAAACAACTCTTGCTCGTAAGACCAGAAACTGCATGTGATTCATATCCATTTAGGACTGGGAAACAAATGCTAGCTCGCCTTACATGAAACACACTCTGCTTTTGAAAAAAGAGCACTCTTCTACTCTACTGTGTTTCCTATGGGTCCGAACAGTGAGCTTGCTCAGAACAAAAGAACTGTGCTTCCTACACACACGGCCATATCTAGTTCAATTCTGCTTAGGAAACTGACAAGAACACTAGATCCTCTTCAGTCCAATACACTGTACTTGCTGGGAACAGACGCCAGTGCTATTTGTCCTGTGTATGGCAGTTGCAGCGCAATAGTGACTCTTCTTACCAGAAAACAACTCTTGCTCATAGGACCAGAAACTGCATGTGATTCAACTCCATTTAGGACAGGGAAACAAAAGATAGCTCACCTTACAAGAAACACACTCTGCTTTTGAGAAAAGAGCACTCTTCTACTCTAAAGTGTTTCCTATAGGGCCAGAACAGTGAGCTTGCTCAGAACAAAAGAACTGTGCTTCCTACACACACGGGCCATATCTAGTTCAACTCTGCTTAGGAAACTAACAAGAACAGTAGCTCCTCTTCATTCCGATACACTGTAATACCTGGGAACACACGCGAGTGCTATTTGCACTGTGTATGTCAATGAGAGCGCAATAGTGACTTTCCTTACCAGAAAACAACTCTTGCTCGTAGGACAGGAAACTGCATGTGATTCAACTCCATTTAGGACTGGGAAACAAATGCTAGCTCGCCTTACATGAAACACACACTGCTTTTGAGAAAAGAGCACTCTTCTACTCTACTGTGTTTCCTTTGGGGTCCGAAAAGTGAGCTTGCTCAGAACAAAAGAACTGTGCTTTCTACACACACGGGCCATATCTAGTTCACCTCTGCTTAGGAAACTGACATGAACAGTAGTTCCTCTTCAGTCCAATACACTGTACTTGCTGGGAACAGATGCAAGTGCTATTTGCACTGTGTATGGCAATGGGAGCACAATAGTGACTTTTCTTACCAGAAAACAACTCTTGCTCGTAGGAATGGAAACTGCATGTGATATAACTCCTTTTAGGACTGGGAAACAAACGCTAGCTCGCCTTACAAGAAAAACACTCTGCTTTTGAGAAAAGAGCATTCTTCTAATATACTGTGTTTCCTATAGGGCCAGAACAGTGAGCTTCCTCAGAACAAAAGAACTGTGCTTCCTGCACACATGGGCCATATCTATTCAATTCTGCTTAGGAAACTGACAAGAACAGTAGATCCTCTTCAGTCCAATACACTGTACATGCTGGGAACAGACACCAGTACTATTTGCCCTGTGTATGACAATGGGAGCACAATAGTGACTCTTCTTACCAGAAAACAACTCTTGCACCTAGGACCAGAAACTGCATGTGATTCAACTCCATTTAGGACTGGGAAACAAACGCGAGCTCGCTTTACAAGAAATACACTCTGCTTTTGAGAAAAGAGCACTGCTGTGGGATGTATGGCAAATGTGTTGCTAATTAATCAATAAAACACTGATTGGCCGTTGGCTAGGCAGGAAGTGTAGGCGGGGCAAGGAGGAGAATAAAGCGGGGAAGTGGAAGGCTGAGAGAGAGACACTGCCAGCCGCCATCAGGACAAGGAAGATGTAAGGTACCAGTAAGCCATGAGCCATGTGGCAAAGTAAAAATTAATAGAAATCGGCTAAATATAAGAGTAAGAGCTAGACAATAACAGGCCTTAGCTAATGGCCAAGCAGTTTAAATAATGTAAGAGTCTTTGTGTTTATTTTATAAGTGGGCTCTGAGACTGGCGGGACTTGGTGGTGGGAGCTGGAGAGAAATTCTCCAGCAACAAATGGCGTCCAATGTGTTGGCAAGAGTTTCCACCTAAAAACTGAGAAAAAAGATTCTAAAACGGAGCTAAAAACAGCTCCTAGTTGTCTCTTTCAGGCTAGTGGCAGCCTGCGTGTTTGAGCTACTATGGCGGGTTCCTGGCGTGCATGCTTGACCTGCAGTATGTCGCCAATGAGTCCTCTGCAAGTGGCACATTAAGCTGTGTGGTGGATTTAGCCTTTGCTAGTACAAAACAAAACAAAACAAAAAAAAGAGATTTCTGGGCTACACGCTGCTTTGATAGAAGCAGAGACCCACTATTTCTGAGAGTTGATGGCTCCCAGAGCTGGCAGAAAACGTAGCCATGTTGGGAAGCTGAGGTGAGCGGAGCCAGCAGCCACAGCTGCTGCAGTTTAAAGCAATAGATTCACAATAAGACAGATTCAGATGTAATAGTTTACAATGTGTGTAAAAGATACGTAGGCTTGAAAGAGACAAAAAAGGTGATATATAGAGTTATAGAAACAAATACATAGTTTTAAAAAATAAAGTCATTAAAGAGACAGTAAAGGTAGTATAAAAAATAAGCCACGTAAAAATGCATATTACACAGAGAATCTGGATTGTGTTGTCGTTGGGACTTTTAACTGCAGAAAAACATTTGATTGTAAAAGCTGTAGAGTTATGCCAAAATGTATATTTTAAAGATACCTTGACTTCAAAATTTGGATGTAAGGATATGTTGCTTTGGAAAAGAGTCTCTTTTGTTTCCACAGAAAGCCAGAGGCTATGGATTTGTTCAAGATTAAGATACATCAGGTTTGACCAGCCAAGACCCCCTGAAGGTCTCCTATGACACCATGGCCCAGATGATCCAACATCCAGAATGGTTTAAAGGCATCTGGCTCAGATGATACAGCCTCATGGACTATTCCATAATTCTAAATTTTTTTTTGTTTCCCCACAAGATACAGCGCCCCCTTCCAGTTAGAAGTAGTAAGAGAAGCTACGCCCAAATTGCCAAATTATATGTAATTTTACTTTGTTAAGGTTAAAACCTTCCTTTTTGGAAAAAAAAAGGGGGAAGTGCTGTGGGATGTATGGCAAATGTGTTGCTAATTAATCAATAAAACACTGATTGGCCATTGGCTAGGCAGGAAGTGTAGGCAGGGCAAGGAGGAGAATAAAGCGGGGAAGTGGAAGGCTGAGAGAGAGACACTGCCAGCCGCCATCAGGACAAGGAAGATGTAAGGTACCAGTAAGCCATGAGCCATGTGGCAAAGTAAAGATTAATAGAAATGGGCTAAATATAAGAGTAGGAGCTAGACAATAACAGGCCTGAGCTAATGGCCAAGCAGTTTAAATAATGTAAGAGTCTGTGTGTTTATTTTATAAGTGGGCTCTGAGACTGGCGGGACTTGGTGGTGGGAGCTGGAGAGAAATTCTCCAGCAACAGAGCACTCTTCTACTCTACTGTGTTTCCTATGGGGTCCAAACAGTGAGCTTGCTCAGAACAAAAGAACTGTGCTTCCTACACACATGGACCATATCTAGTTCAACTCTGCTTAGGAAACTGACAAGAATAGTAGCTCCTATTCAGTCCAATACACTGTACTTGCTGGGAACAGACGCGAGTGCTATTTGCACTGTGTATGGAATTTGGAGCGCAATAGTGACTCTTCTTACGAGAAAACAACTCTTGCTCGTAGGAACAAAAACTGCCTGTGACTCAACTCCATTTATGACTGGGAAACAAACGCGAGCTCGCCTTACAAGAAACACACTCTGCTTTAGAGAAAAGAGCACTCTTCTACTCTACTGTGTTTCCTATAGGGCCAAAACAGTGAGCTTGCTCAGAACAAGAGAACTGTGCTTCCTACACACACGGGTCATATCTCGTTCAACTCTGCTTAGGAAACTGAAAAGAACAGTAGCTCCTCTTCAGTCCGATACACTGTACTTGCTGGGAACAGACGCGAGTGCTATTTGCACTGTGTATGGCAGTGGGAACACAATAGTGACTTTCCTTACCAGAAAACAACTCTTGCTCGTAGGACAAGAAACTGCATGTGATTCAACTCCATTTAGGACTGGGAAACAAATGCTAGCTCGCCTTACAAGAAACACACTCTGCTTTTAAGAAAAGAGCACTCTTCTACTCTACTGTGTTTCCTATAGGGAAAGAACAGTGAGCTTGCTCAGAACAAAGAACTGTGCTTCCTACACACATGGCCGTATCTAGATCAATTCTGCTTAGGAACCTGACAAGAACAGAAGCTGCTCTTCAGTCCAATACACTGCACTTGCTGGGAACAGACGCGAGTGCTATTTGCACTGTGTATGGCAATGGGAGCACAATAGTGACTTCCTTACCAGAAAACAACTCTTGCTCGTAGGACCAGTAACTGCATGTGATTTAACTCCATTTAGGACTGGGAAACAAACGCTAGCTCACCTTACAATAAACACACTCTGCTTTTGAGAAAAGAGCACTCTTCTACTCTACTGTGTTTCCTATGTGGTCCGAACAGTGAGCTTGCTCAGAACAAAAAAACTGTGCTTCCTCCACACACGGCAATATCTAGTTCAATTCCGCTTAGGAACCTGACATGAACAGTAGATCCTCTTAAGTCCAATACACTGTACTTGCTGGGAACAGACAACAGTGCTATTTGTCCTGTGTATGGCAATGGCAGCACAATAGTGACTCTTCTTACGAGAAAAGATCTCTTGCTCGTAGGACCAGAAACTGCATGGGATTCAACTCCATTTAGGACTGGGAAACAAACGCTAGCTCACCTTACAAGAAACACACTCTGCTTTTGAGAAAAGAGCACTCTTCTACTCTAAAGTGTTTCCTATAGGGCCAGAACAGTGAGCTTGCTCAGAACAAAAGAACTGTGCTTCCTACACACACGGGCCATATCTAGTTCAACTCTGCTTAGGAAACTAACAAGAACAGTAGCTCCTCTTCATTCCGATACACTGTAATACCTGGGAACACACGCGAGTGCTATTTGCACTGTGTATGTCAATGAGAGCGCAATAGTGACTTTCCTTACCAGAAAACAACTCTTGCTCGTAGGACCAGAAACTGCATGTGATTCAACTCCATTTAGGACTGGGAAACAAATGCTAGCTCGCCTTACATGAAACACACACTGCTTTTGAGAAAAGAGCACTCTTCTACTCTACTGTGTTTCCTTTGGGGTCCGAAAAGTGAGCTTGCTCAGAACAAAAGAACTGTGCTTTCTACACACACGGGCCATATCTAGTTCACCTCTGCTTAGGAAACTGACATGAACAGTAGTTCCTCTTCAGTCCAATACACTGTACTTGCTGGGAACAGATGCAAGTGCTATTTGCACTGTGTATGGCAATGGGAGCACAATAGTGACTTTTCTTACCAGAAAACAACTCTTGCTCGTAGGAATGGAAACTGCATGTGATTCAACTCCTTTTAGGACTGGGAAACAAACGCTAGCTCGCCTTACAAGAAAAACACTCTGCTTTTGAGAAAAGAGCATTCTTCTAATATACTGTGTTTCCTATAGGGCCAGAACAGTGAGCTTCCTCAGAACAAAAGAACTGTGCTTCCTGCACACATGGGCCATATCTATTCAATTCTGCTTAGGAAACTGACAAGAACAGTAGATCCTCTTCAGTCCAATACACTGTACATGCTGGGAACAGACACCAGTACTATTTGCACTGTGTATGACAATGGGAGCACAATAGTGACTCTTCTTACCAGAAAACAACTCTTGCTCCTAGGACCAGAAACTGCATTTGATTCAACTCCATTTAAGACTGGGAAACAAACGCTAGCTCGCCTTACAAGAAAAACACTCTGCTTTTGAGAAAAGAGCACTCTTCTACTCTTCTGTGTTTCCTATAGGGCCAGAACAGTGAGCTTAATCAGAACAAAAGTACTGTGCTTCCTTCACACGGACCATATCTAGTTCAACTCTGCTTAGGGAACTGACAGTACAGTAGCTCCTATTCAGTCCAATACACTGTACTTCCTGGGAACAGACGCGAGTGCTATTTGTAATGTGTATGGCAATGGGAGCGCAATAGTGACTTTCCTTACCAGAAAACAACTCTTGCTCATAGGACCAGAAACTGCATGTGATTCAACTCCATTTAGGACTAGGAAACAAACGCTAGCTCGCCTTACAAGAAATACACTCTGCTTTTGAGAAAAGAGCACTGCTGTGGGATGTATGGCAAATGTGTTGCTAATTAATCAATAAAACACTGATTGGCCGTTGGCTAGGCCGGAAGTGTAGGCGGGGCCAGGAGGAGAATAAAGCGGGGAAGTGGAAGGCTGAGAGAGAGACACTGCCAGCCGCCATCAGGACAAGGAAGATGTAAGGTACCAGTAAGCCATGAGCCATGTGGCAAAGTAAAAATTAATAGAAATCGGCTAAATATAAGAGTAAGAGCTAGACAATAACAGGCCTTAGCTAATGGCCAAGCAGTTTAAATAATGTAAGAGTCTTTGTGTTTATTTTATAAGTGGGCTCTGAGACTGGCGGGACTTGGAGGTGGGAGCTGGAGAGAATTTCTCCAGCAACAAATGGCGTCCAATGTGTTGGCAAGAGTTTCCACCTAAAAACTGAGAAAAAAGATTCTAAAACGGAGCTAAAAACAGCTCCTAGTTGTCTCTTTCAAGCTAGTGGCAGCCTGCGTGTTTGAGCTACTATGGCGGGTTCCTGGCGTGCATGCTTGACCTGCAGTATGGCGCGAATGAGGCCTCTGCAAGTGGCACATTAAGCTGTGTGGTGGATTTAGCCTTTGCTAGTACAAAACAAAACAAAACAAAAAAAAAAGAGATTTCGGGGCTACATGCTGCTTTGATAGAAGCAGAGACCCACTATTTCTGAGAGTTGATGGCTCTCAGAGCTCGCGGAAAACGTAGCCATATTGGGAAGCTGAGGTGGGCGGAGCCAGCAGCCACAGCTGCTGCAGTTTAAAGCAATAGATTCACAATAAGACAGATTCAGATGTAATAGTTTACAATGTGTGTAAAAGATACGTAGGCTTGAAAGAGACAAAAAAGGTGATATATAGAGTTATAGAAACAAATACATAGTTTTAAAAAATAAAGTCATTAAAGAGACAGTGAAGGTAGTATAAAAAATACGCCACGTAAAAAATGGATATTACACAGAGAATCTGGATTGTGTTGTCGTTGGGACTTTTAACTGCAGAAAAACATTTGATTGTAAAAGCTGTAGAGTTATGCCAAAATGTATATTTTAAAGATACCTTGACTTCAAAATTTGGATGTAAGGATATGTTGCTTTGGAAAAGAGTCTCTTTTGTTTCCACAGAAAGCCAGAGGCTATGGATTTGTTCAAGATTAAGATACATCAGGTTTGACCAGCCAAGACCCCCTGAAGGTCTCCTATGACACCATGGCCCAGATGATCCAACATCCAGAATGGTTTAAAGGCATCTGGCTCATACGATACAGCCTCATGGACTATTCCATAATTCTAAATTTTTTTTTGTTTCCCCACAAGATACAGCGCCCCCTTCCAGCAGGAAGTAGTAAGAGAAGCTACGCCCAAATTGCCAAATTATATGTAATTTTACTTTGTTAAGGTTAAAACCTTCCTTTTTGAAAAAAAAAAGGGGGAAGTGCTGTGGGATGTATGGCAAATGTGTTGCTAATTAATCAATAAAACACTGATTGGCCGTTGGCTAGGCAGGAAGTGTAGGCGGGGCAAGGAGGAGAATAAAGCGGGGAAGTGGAAGGCTGAGAGAGAGACACTGCCAGCCGCCATCAGGACAAGGAAGATGTAAGGAACCAGTAAGCCATGAGCCATGTGGCAAAGTAAAGATTAATAGAAATGGGCTAAATATAAGAGTAAGAGCTAACCAATAACAGGCCTGAGCTAATGGCCAAGCAGTTTAAATAATGTAAGAGTCTGTGTGTTTATTTTATAAGTGGGCTCTGAGACTGGCGGGACTTGGTGGTGGGAGCTGGAGAGAAATTCTCCAGCAACAGAGCACTCTTCTACTCTACTGTGTTTCCTATGGGGTCCAAACAGTGAGCTTGCTCAGAACAAAAGAACTGTGCTTCCTACACACATGGACCATATCTAGTTCAACTCTGCTTAGGAAACTGACAAGAACAGTAGCTCCTATTCAGTCCAATACACTGTACTTGCTGGGAACAGACGCGAGTGCTATTTGCACTGTGTATGGAATTTGGAGCGCAATAGTGACTCTTCTTACCAGAAAACAACTCTTGCTCGTAGAAACAAAAACTGCCTGTGACTCAACTCCATTTATGACTGGGAAACAAACGCTAGCTCGCCTTACAAGAAACACACTCTGCTTTAGAGAAAAGAGCACTCTTCTACTCTACTGTGTTTCCTATAGGGCAAGAACAGTGAGCTTGCTCAAAACAAAAGAACTGTGCTTCCTACATACGGGCCATAACTAGTTCAACTCTGCTTAGGAAACTGACAAGAACTGTAGCTCCTCTTCAGTCCGATACACTGTACTTGCTGGGAACAGACGCGAGTGCTATTTGCACTGTGTATGGCAATGGGAGCGCAATAGTGACTTTCCTTACCAGAAAACAACTCTTGCTCGTAGGACCAGAAACAGCATGTGATTCAACTCCATTTAGGACTGGGGAACAAGTGCTAGCTCGCCTTACATGAAACACACTCTGCTTTTGAGAAAAGAGCACTCTTCTACTCTACTGTGTTTCCTATAGGGCCAGAACAGTGAGCTTGCTCAAAACAAAAGAACTGTGCTTCCTACATACGGCCCATAACTAGTTCAACTCTGCTCAGGAACCTGACAAGAACAGTAGATCCTCTTCAGTCCAATACACTTTACTTGCTGGGAACAGACGCCAGTGCTATTTGTCCTGTGTATGGCAATGGCAGCGCAATAGTGTCTCTTCTTACCAGAAAACAACCCTTGCTTGTAGGACCAGAAACTGCATGTGATTCAACTCCATTTAGGACTGGGAAACAAATGCTAGCTCGCCTTACGTGAAACACACTCTGCTTTTGAGAAAAGAGCACTCTTCTACTCTACTGTGTTTCCTATGGGGTCTGAAAAGTGAGCTTGCTCAGAACAAAAGAACTGTGCTTCCTACACACGGCCATATCTAGTTCAACTCTGCTTAGGAAACTGACAAGAACAGTAGCTCCTCTTCAGTCTGATACACTGTACTTGCTGGGAACAGACACGAGTGCTATTTGCACTGTGTATGGCAATGGGAGCACAATAGTGACTTTCCTTACGAGAAAACAACTCTTGCTCGTAAGACCAGAAACTGCATGTGATTCAACTCCATTTAGGACTGGGAAACAAATGCTAGCTCGCCTTACATGAAACACACTCTGCTTTTGAGAAAAGAGCACTCTTCTACTCTACTGTGTTTCCTATGGGGTCCGAACAGTGAGCTTGCTCAGAACAAAAGAACTGTGCTTCCTACACACACGGCCATATCTAGTTCAACTGTGCTTAGGAAACTGACAAGAACAGTAGCTCCTCTTCCGTCCAATACACTGTACTTGCGGGGAACAGACGCGAGTGTTATTTGCACTGTGTATGGCAATGGGAGCACAATAGTGACTTGTCTTACCAGAAAACAACTTTTGCTAATAGGACAAAAAACTTCATGTGACTCAACTCCATTTAGGACTGGGAAACAAACGCTAGCTCGCCTTACAAGAAACACACTCCGATTTTGAGAAAAGAGCACTCTTCTACTCTACTGTGTTTCCTATGTGTTCCGAACAGTGAGCTTGCTCAGAACAAAAAAACTGTGCTTCCTACACACACGGGCCATATCTAGTTCAACTCTGCTTAGGAAACTGACAAGAACAGTAGCTCCTCTTCAGTCCGATACACTGTACTTGCTGGGAATAGACGCGAGAGCTATTTGCACTTTGTATGGCAAGGGGAGCGCAATAGTGACTTTCCTTACCAGAAAACAACTCTTGCTCTTAGGAACAGAAACTGCATGAGATTCAACTCCATTTAGGACTTGGAAACAAACGTTAGCTCGCCTTACAAGAAACACACTCTGCTTTTGAGAAAAGAGCACTCTTCTACTCTACTATGTTTCCTATGATGTCCGAACAGTGAGCTTGCTCAGAACAAAAGAACTGTGCTTCCTACACACACGGCCATATCTAGTTCAATTCTGCTTAGGAACCTGACAAGAACAGTAGATCCTCTTCAGTCCAATACACTGTACTTGTGGGGAACAGACGCGAGTGCTATTTGCACTGTGTATGGCATTGGAGCACAATAGTGACTTGTCTTACCAGAAAACAACTCTTGCTCGTAGGACCAGAAACTGCATGTGATTCAACTCCATTTAGGACGGGGAAACAAATGCTAGCTCGCCTTACAAAAACACACTCTGCTTTTAAGAAAAGAGCACTCTTCTACTCTACTGTGTTTCCTATAGGGCCAGAACAGTGAGCTTGCTCAGAACAAAAGAACTGTGCTTCCTACACACGGGCCATATCTAGTTCAACTCTACTTAGGAAACTGACAAGAACAGTAGCTCCTCTTCAGTCCGATACACTGTACTTGCTGGGAACAGACGCGAGTGCTATTTGCACTGTGTATGGCAATGGGAGCACAATAGTGCCTTGTCTTACCAGAAAACAACTTATGCTAATAGGACAAAAAACTTCATGTGACTCAACTCCATTTAGGACTGGGAAACAAACGCTAGCTTGCCTTACAAGAAACACACTCCGATTTTGAGAAAATAGCACTCTTCTACTCTACTGTGTTTCCTATGTGTACCGAACAGTGAGCTTGCTCAGAACAAAAAAAACTGTGCTTCCTACACACACGGGCATATCTAGTTCAAGTCTGCTTAGGAATCTGACAAGAACAGTAGATCCTCTTCAGCCCAATACACTGTACTTGCTGGGAACAGAAGCCAGTGCTATTTGCTCTGTGTATGGCATTGGAGCACAATAGTGACTTGTCTTACCAGAAAACAACTCTTGCTCGTAGGACAAAAAACTGCATGTGACTCAACTCCATTTAGGACTGGGAAACAAATGCTAGCTCGACTTCCAAGAAACACACTCTGCTTTTGAGAAAAGAGCACTCTTCTACTCTACTGTGTTTCCTATGTGTTCCGAACAGTGAGCTGGCTCAGAACAAAAAAACTGTGCTTCCTACACACACGGCCATATCTAGTTCAAGTCTGCTTAGGAACCTGACAAGAACAGTAGATCCTCTTCAGTCCAATACACTACCTGCTGGGAACAAACGCCAGTGCTATTTGTCCTGTGTATGGCAATGGCAGCGCAATAGTGACTCTTCTTACCAGAAAACAACCCTTGCTCGTAGGACCAGAAACTGCATGTGATTCAACTCCATTTAGGACGGGGAAACAAATGATAGCTCGCCTTACATGAAACACACTCTGCTTTTGAGAAAAGAGCACTCTTCTACTCTACTGTGTTTCCTATGTGTTCCGAACAGTGAGCTTGCTCAGAACAAAAAAACTGTGCTTCCTACACACACCGCCATATCTAGTTCAAGTCTGCTTAGGAACCTGACAAGAACACTAGATCCTCTTCAGTCCAATACACTGTAATTGCTGGGAACAGACGCCAGTGCTGTTTGTCCTGTGTATGGCAATGGCAGCGCAATAGTGACTCTTCTTACCAGAAAACAACTCTTGCTCGTAGGACCAGAAACTGCATGTGATTCAACTCCATTTAGGACTGGGAAACAAAAGCTAGCTCACCTTACAAGAAACACACTCTGCTTTAGAGAAAAGAGCACTCTTCTACTCTACTGTGTTTCCTATAGGGCCAGAACAGTGAGCTTGCTCAGAACAAAAGAACTGTGCTTCCTACACACGGGCCATATCTAGTTCAACTCTGCTTAGGAAACTGACAAGAACAGTAGCTCCTCTTCAGTCCGATACACTGTACTTGCTGGGAACAGACGCGAGTGCTATTTGCACTGTGTATGGCAATGGGAGCGCAATAGTGACATTCCTTACCAGAAAACAACTCTTGCTCGTAAGACCAGAAACTGCCTGTGATTCATATCCATTTAGGACTGGGAAACAAATGCTAGCTCGCCTTACATGAAACACACTCTGCTTTTGAAAAAAGAGCACTCTTCTACTCTACTGTGTTTCCTATGGGGTCCGAACAGTGAGCTTGCTCAGAAAAAAAGAACTGTGCTTCCTACACACACGGCCATATCTAGTTCAACTCTGCTTAGGAAACTGACAAGAACACTAGATCCTCTTCAGTCCAATACACTGTACTTGCTGGGAACAGACGCCAGTGCTATTTGTCCTGTGTATGGCAATGGCAGCGCAATAGTGACTCTTCTTACCAGAAAACAACTCTTGCTCGTAGGACGAGGAACTGCATGTGATTCAACTCCATTTAGGACTGGGAAACAAAAGCTAGATCACCTTACAAGAAACACACTCTGCTTTTGAAAAAAGAGCACTCATCTACTCTACTGTGCTTCCTATAGGGCCAGAACAGTGAGCTTGCTCAGAACAAAAGAACTGTGCTTCCTACACACGGGCCATATCTAGTTCAACTCTACTTAGGAAACTGACAAGAACAGTAGCTCCTCTTCAGTCCGATACACTGTACTTGCTGGGAACAGACGCGAGTGCTATTTGCACTGTGTATGGCAATGGGAGCACAATAGTGCCTTGTCTTACCAGAAAACAACTTATGCTAATAGGACAAAAAACTTCATGTGACTCAACTCCATTTAGGACTGGGAAACAAACGCTAGCTTGCCTTACAAGAAACACACTCCGATTTTGAGAAAAGAGCACTCTTCTACTCTACTGTGTTTCCTATGTGTACCGAACAGTGAGCTTGCTCAGAACAAAAAAAACTGTGCTTCCTACACACACGGGCATATCTAGTTCAAGTCTGCTTAAAAATCTGACAAGAACAGTAGATCCTCTTCAGCCCAATACACTGTACTTGCTGGGAACAGAAGCCAGTGCTATTTGATCTGTGTATGGCATTGGAGCACAATAGTGACTTGTCTTACCAGAAAACAACTCTTGCTCGTAGGACAAAAAACTGCATGTGACTCAACTCCATTTAGGACTGGGAAACAAATGCTAGCTCGACTTCCAAGAAACACACTCTGCTTTTGAGAAAAGAGCACTCTTCTACTCTACTGTGTTTCCTATAGGGCCAGAACAGTGAGCTTGCTCAGAACAAAAGAACTGTGCTTCCTACACACGGGCCATATCTAGTTCAACTCTGCTTAGGAAACTGACAAGAACAGTAGCTCCTCTTCAGTCCGATACACTGTACTTGCTGGGAACAGACGCGAGTGCTATTTGCACTGTGTATGGCAATGGGAGCACAATAGTGCCTTGTCTTACCAGAAAACAACTTATGCTAATAGGACAAAAAACTTCATGTGACTCAACTCCATTTAGGACTGGGAAACAAACGCTAGCTTGCCTTACAAGAAACACACTCCGATTTTGAGAAAATAGCACTCTTCTACTCTACTGTGTTTCCTATGTGTACCGAACAGTGAGCTTGCTCAGAACAAAAAAAACTGTGCTTCCTACACACACGGGCATATCTAGTTCAAGTCTGCTTAGGAATCTGACAAGAACAGTAGATCCTCTTCAGCCCAATGCACTGTACTTGCTGGGAACAGAAGCCAGTGCTATTTGCTCTGTGTATGGCATTGGAGCACAATAGTGACTTGTCTTACCAGAAAACAACTCTTGCTCGTAGGACAAAAAACTGCATGTGACTCAACTCCATTTAGGACTGGGAAACAAATGCTAGCTCGACTTCCAAGAAACACACTCTGCTTTTGAGAAAAGAGCACTCTTCTACTCTACTGTGTTTCCTATGTGTTCCGAACAGTGAGCTGGCTCAGAACAAAAAAACTGTGCTTCCTACACACACGGCCATATCTAGTTCAAGTCTGCTTAGGAACCTGACAAGAACAGTAGATCCTCTTCAGTCCAATACACTACTTGCTGGGAACAAACGCCAGTGCTATTTGTCCTGTGTATGGCAATGGCAGCGCAATAGTGACTCTTCTTACCAGAAAACAACCCTTGCTCGTAGGACCAGAAACTGCATGTGATTCAACTCCATTTAGGACGGGGAAACAAATGATAGCTCGCCTTACATGAAACACACTCTGCTTTTGAGAAAAGAGCACTCTTCTACTCTACTGTGTTTCCTATGTGTTCCGAACAGTGAGCTTGCTCAGAACAAAAAAACTGTGCTTCCTACACACACGGCCATATCTAGTTCAAGTCTGCTTAGGAACCTGACAAGAACACTAGATCCTCTTCAGTCCAATACACTGTAATTGCTGGGAACAGACGCCAGTGCTGTTTGTCCTGTGTATGGCAATGGCAGCGCAATAGTGACTCTTCTTACCAGAAAACAACTCTTGCTCGTAGGACCAGAAACTGCATGTGATTCAACTCCATTTAGGACTGGGAAACAAAAGCTAGCTCACCTTACAAGAAACACACTCTGCTTTAGAGAAAAGAGCACTCTTCTACTCTACTGTGTTTCCTATAGGGCCAGAACAGTGAGCTTGCTCAGAACAAAAGAACTGTGCTTCCTACACACGGGCCATATCTAGTTCAACTCTGCTTAGGAAACTGACAAGAACAGTAGCTCCTCTTCAGTCCGATACACTGTACTTGCTGGGAACAGACGCGAGTGCTATTTGCACTGTGTATGGCAATGGGAGCGCAATAGTGACTTTCCTTACCAGAAAACAACTCTTGCTCGTAAGACCAGAAACTGCCTGTGATTCATATCCATTTAGGACTGGGAAACAAATGCTAGCTCGCCTTACATGAAACACACTCTGCTTTTGAAAAAAGAGCACTCTTCTACTCTACTGTGTTTCCTATGGGGTCCGAACAGTGAGCTTGCTCAGAAAAAAAGAACTGTGCTTCCTACACACACGGCCATATCTAGTTCAACTCTGCTTAGGAAACTGACAAGAACACTAGATCCTCTTCAGTCCAATACACTGTACTTGCTGGGAACAGACGCCAGTGCTATTTGTCCTGTGTATGGCAATGGCAGCGCAATAGTGACTCTTCTTACCAGAAAACAACTCTTGCTCGTAGGACCAGAAACTGCATGTGATTCAACTCCATTTAGGACTGGGAAACAAAAGCTAGATCACCTTACAAGAAACACACTCTGCTTTTGAAAAAAGAGCACTCTTCTACTCTACTGTGTTTCCTATAGGGCCAGAACAGTGAGCTTGCTCAGAACAAAAGAACTGTGCTTCCTACACACGGGCCATATCTAGTTCAACTCTACTTAGGAAACTGACAAGAACAGTAGCTCCTCTTCAGTCCGATACACTGTACTTGCTGGGAACAGACGCGAGTGCTATTTGCACTGTGTATGGCAATGGGAGCACAATAGTGCCTTGTCTTACCAGAAAACAACTTATGCTAATAGGACAAAAAACTTCATGTGACTCAACTCCATTTAGGACTGGGAAACAAACGCTAGCTTGCCTTACAAGAAACACACTCCGATTTTGAGAAAAGAGCACTCTTCTTCTCTACTGTGTTTCCTATGTGTACCGAACAGTGAGCTTGCTCAGAACAAAAAAAACTGTGCTTCCTACACACACGGGCATATCTAGTTCAAGTCTGCTTAGGAATCTGACAAGAACAGTAGATCCTCTTCAGCCCAATACACTGTACTTGCTGGGAACAGAAGCCAGTGCTATTTGCTCCGTGTATGGCATTGGAGCACAATAGTGACTTGTCTTACCAGAAAACAACTCTTGCTCGTAGGACAAAAAACTGCATGTGACTCAACTCCATTTAGGACTGGGAAACAAATGCTAGCTCGACTTCCAAGAAACACACTCTGCTTTTGAGAAAAGAGCACTCTTCTACTCTACTGTGTTTCCTATGTGTTCCGAACAGTGAGCTGGCTCAGAACAAAAAAACTGTGCTTCCTACACACACGGCCATATCTAGTTCAAGTCTGCTTAGGAACCTGACAAGAACAGTAGATCCTCTTCAGTCCAATACACTACTTGCTGGGAACAAACGCCAGTGCTATTTGTCCTGTGTATGGCAATGGCAGCGCAATAGTGACTCTTCTTACCAGAAAACAACCCTTGCTCGTAGGACCAGAAACTGCATGTGATTCAACTCCATTTAGGACGGGGAAACAAATGATAGCTCGCCTTACATGAAACACACTCTGCTTTTGAGAAAAGAGCACTCTTCTACTCTACTGTGTTTCCTATGTGTTCCGAACAGTGAGCTTGCTCAGAACAAAAAAACTGTGCTTCCTACACACACGGCCATATCTAGTTCAAGTCTGCTTAGGAACCTGACAAGAACACTAGATCCTCTTCAGTCCAATACACTGTAATTGCTGGGAACAGACGCCAGTGCTGTTTGTCCTGTGTATGGCAATGGCAGTGCAATAGTGACTCTTCTTACCAGAAAACAACTCTTGCTCGTAGGACCAGAAACTGCATGTGATTCAACTCCATTTAGGACTGGGAAACAAAAGCTAGCTCACCTTACAAGAAACACACTCTGCTTTAGAGAAAAGAGCACTCTTCTACTCTACTGTGTTTCCTATAGGGCCAGAACAGTGAGCTTGCTCAGAACAAAAGAACTGTGCTTCCTACACACGGGCCATATCTAGTTCAACTCTGCTTAGGAAACTGACAAGAACAGTAGCTCCTCTTCAGTCCGATACACTGTACTTGCTGGGAACAGACGCGAGTGCTATTTGCACTGTGTATGGCAATGGGAGCGCAATAGTGACTTTCCTTACCAGAAAACAACTCTTGCTCGTAAGACCAGAAACTGCCTGTGATTCATATCCATTTAGGACTGGGAAACAAATGCTAGCTCGCCTTACATGAAACACACTCTGCTTTTGAAAAAAGAGCACTCTTCTTCTCTACTGTGTTTCCTATGGGGTCCGAACAGTGAGCTTGCTCAGAAAAAAAGAACTGTGCTTCCTACACACACGGCCATATCTAGTTCAACTCTGCTTAGGAAACTGACAAGAACACTAGATCCTCTTCAGTCCAATACACTGTACTTGCTGGGAACAGACGCCAGTGCTATTTGTCCTGTGTATGGCAATGGCAGCGCAATAGTGACTCTTCTTACCAGAAAACAACTCTTGCTCGTAGGACCAGAAACTGCATGTGATTCAACTCCATTTAGGACTGGGAAACAAAAGCTAGATCACCTTACAAGAAACACACTCTGCTTTTGAAAAAAGAGCACTCTTCTACTCTACTGTGTTTCCTATAGGGCCAGAACAGTGAGCTTGCTCAGAACAAAAGAACTGTGCTTCCTACACACGGGCCATATCTAGTTCAACTCTACTTAGGAAACTGACAAGAACAGTAGCTCCTCTTCAGTCGGATACACTGTACTTGCTGGGAACAGACGCGAGTGCTATTTGCACTGTGTATGGCAATGGGAGCACAATAGTGCCTTGTCTTACCAGAAAACAACTTATGCTAATAGGACAAAAAACTTCATGTGACTCAACTCCATTTAGGACTGGGAAACAAACGCTAGCTTGCCTTACAAGAAACACACTCCGATTTTGAGAAAAGAGCACTCTTCTACTCTACTGTGTTTCCTATGTGTACCGAACAGTGAGCTTGCTCAGAACAAAAAAAACTGTGCTTCCTACACACACGGGCATATCTAGTTCAAGTCTGCTTAGGAATCTGACAAGAACAGTAGATCCTCTTCAGCCCAATACACTGTACTTGCTGGGAACAGAAGCCAGTGCTATTTGCTCCGTGTATGGCATTGGAGCACAATAGTGACTTGTCTTACCAGAAAACAACTCTTGCTCGTAGGACAAAAAACTGCATGTGACTCAACTCCATTTAGGACTGGGAAACAAATGCTAGCTCGACTTCCAAGAAACACACTCTGCTTTTGAG
This sequence comes from Peromyscus eremicus, assembly GCF_949786415.1. NCBI lineage: Eukaryota > Metazoa > Chordata > Mammalia > Rodentia > Cricetidae > Peromyscus > Peromyscus eremicus. The sequence continues at coordinate 89,645 of NW_026734621.1, forward strand.
AAAAGAGCACTCTTCTACTCTACTGTGTTTCCTATGTGTTCCGAACAGTGAGCTGGCTCAGAACAAAAAAACTGTGCTTCCTACACACACGGCCATATCTAGTTCAAGTCTGCTTAGGAACCTGACAAGAACAGTAGATCCTCTTCAGTCCAATACACTACTTGCTGGGAACAAACGCCAGTGCTATTTGTCCTGTGTATGGCAATGGCAGCGCAATAGTGACTCTTCTTACCAGAAAACAACCCTTGCTCGTAGGACCAGAAACTGCATGTGATTCAACTCCATTTAGGACGGGGAAACAAATGATAGCTCGCCTTACATGAAACACACTCTGCTTTTGAGAAAAGAGCACTCTTCTACTCTACTGTGTTTCCTATGTGTTCCGAACAGTGAGCTTGCTCAGAACAAAAAAACTGTGCTTCCTACACACACGGCCATATCTAGTTCAAGTCTGCTTAGGAACCTGACAAGAACACTAGATCCTCTTCAGTCCAATACACTGTAATTGCTGGGAACAGACGCCAGTGCTGTTTGTCCTGTGTATGGCAATGGCAGTGCAATAGTGACTCTTCTTACCAGAAAACAACTCTTGCTCGTAGGACCAGAAACTGCATGTGATTCAACTCCATTTAGGACTGGGAAACAAAAGCTAGCTCACCTTACAAGAAACACACTCTGCTTTAGAGAAAAGAGCACTCTTCTACTCTACTGTGTTTCCTATAGGGCCAGAACAGTGAGCTTGCTCAGAACAAAAGAACTGTGCTTCCTACACACGGGCCATATCTAGTTCAACTCTGCTTAGGAAACTGACAAGAACAGTAGCTCCTCTTCAGTCCGATACACTGTACTTGCTGGGAACAGACGCGAGTGCTATTTGCACTGTGTATGGCAATGGGAGCGCAATAGTGACTTTCCTTACCAGAAAACAACTCTTGCTCGTAAGACCAGAAACTGCCTGTGATTCATATCCATTTAGGACTGGGAAACAAATGCTAGCTCGCCTTACATGAAACACACTCTGCTTTTGAAAAAAGAGCACTCTTCTACTCTACTGTGTTTCCTATGGGGTCCGAACAGTGAGCTTGCTCAGAAAAAAAGAACTGTGCTTCCTACACACACGGCCATATCTAGTTCAACTCTGCTTAGGAAACTGACAAGAACACTAGATCCTCTTCAGTCCAATACACTGTACTTGCTGGGAACAGACGCCAGTGCTATTTGTCCTGTGTATGGCAATGGCAGCGCAATAGTGACTCTTCTTACCAGAAAACAACGCTTGCTCGTAGGACCAGAAACTGCATGTGATTCAACTCCATTTAGGACTGGGAAACAAAAGCTAGATCACCTTACAAGAAACACACTCTGCTTTTGAAAAAAGAGCACTCTTCTACTCTACTGTGTTTCCTATAGGGCCAGAACAGTGAGCTTGCTCAGAACAAAAGAACTGTGCTTCCTACACACGGGCCATATCTAGTTCAACTCTACTTAGGAAACTGACAAGAACAGTAGCTCCTCTTCAGTCCGATACACTGTACTTGCTGGGAACAGACGCGAGTGCTATTTGCACTGTGTATGGCAATGGGAGCACAATAGTGCCTTGTCTTACCAGAAAACAACTTATGCTAATAGGACAAAAAACTTCATGTGACTCAACTCCATTTAGGACTGGGAAACAAACGCTAGCTTGCCTTACAAGAAACACACTCCGATTTTGAGAAAAGAGCACTCTTCTACTCTACTGTGTTTCCTATGTGTACCGAACAGTGAGCTTGCTCAGAACAAAAAAAACTGTGCTTCCTACACACACGGGCATATCTAGTTCAAGTCTGCTTAGGAACCTGACAAGAACAGTAGATCCTCTTCAGTCCAATACACTGTACTTGCTGGGAACAGACGCCAGTGCTATTTGCTCTGTGTATGGCATTGGAGCACAATAGTGACTTGTCTTACCAGAAAACAACTCTTGCTCGTCGGACAAAAAACTGCATGTGACTCAACTCCATTTAGGACTGGGAAACAAATGCTAGCTCGACTTCCAAGAAACACACTCTGCTTTTGAGAAAAGAGCACTCTTCTACTCTACTGTGTTTCCTATGTGTTCCGAACAGTGAGCTTGCTCAGAACAAAAAAACTGTGCTTCCTACACACACGGCCATATCTAGTTCAAGTCTGCTTAGGAACCTGACAAGAACAGTAGATCCTCTTCAGTCCAATACACTACTTGCTGGGAACAAACGCCAGTGCTATTTGTCCTGTGTATGGCAATGGCAGCGCAATAGTGACTCTTCTTAACAGAAAACAACCCTTGCTCGTAGGACCAGAAACTGCATGTGATTCAACTCCATTTAGGACGGGGAAACAAATGATAGCTTGCCTTACATGAAACACACTCTGCTTTTGAGAAAAGAGCACTCTTCTACTCTACTGTGTTTCCTAAGTGTTCCGAACAGTGAGCTTGCTCAGAACAAAAAAACTGTGCTTCCTACACACACGGCCATATCTAGTTCAAGTCTGCTTAGGAACCTGACAAGAACACTAGATCCTCTTCAGTCCAATACACTGTAATTGCTGGGAACAGACGCCAGTGCTGTTTGTCCTGTGTATGGCAATGGCAGCGCAATAGTGACTCTTCTTACCCGAAAACAACTCTTGCTCGTAGGACCAGAAACTGCATGTGATTCAACTCCATTTAGGACTGGGAAACAAAAGCTAGCTCACCTTACAAGAAACACACTCTGCTTTAGAGAAAAGAGCACTCTTCTACTCTAATGTGTTTCCTATAGGGCCAGAACAGTGAGCTTGCTCAGAACAAAAGAACTGTGCTTCCTACACACGGGCCATATCTAGTTCCACTCTGCTTAGGAAACTGACAAGAACAGTAGCTCCTCTTCAGTCCGATACACTGTACTTGCTGGGAACAGACGCGAGTGCTATTTGCACTGTGTATGGCAATGGGAGCGCAATAGTGACTTTCCTTACCAGAAAACAACTCTTGCTCGTAAGACCAGAAACTGCATGTGATTCATATCCATTTAGGACTGGGAAACAAATGCTAGCTCGCCTTACATGAAACACACTCTGCTTTTGAAAAAAGAGCACTCTTCTACTCTACTGTGTTTCCTATGGGGTCCGAACAGTGAGCTTGCTCAGAACAAAAGAACTGTGCTTCCTACACACACGGCCATATCTAGTTCAACTCTGCTTAGGAAACTGACAAGAACAGTAGATCCTCTTCAGTCCTATACACTGTACTTGCTGGGAACAGACGCCAGTGCTATTTGTCCTGTGTATGGCAGTTGCAGCGCAATAGTGACTCTTCTTACCAGAAAACAACTCTTGCTCGTAGGACCAGAAACTGCATGTGATTCAACTCCATTTAGGACAGGGAAATAAAAGTTAGCTCACCTTACAAGAAACACACTCTGCTTTAGAGAAAAGAGCACTCTTCTACTCTACTGTGTTTCCTATAGGGCCAGAACAGTGAGCTTGCTCAGAACAAAAGAACTGTGCTTCCTACACACGGGCCATATCTAGTTCAACTCTGCTTAGGAAACTGACAAGAACAGTAGCTCCTCTTCAGTCTGATACACTGTACTTGCTGGGAACAGACACGAGTGCTATTTGCACTGTGTATGGCAATGGGAGCACAATAGTGACTTTCCTTACGAGAAAACAACTCTTGCTCGTAAGACCAGAAACTGCATGTGATTCAACTCCATTTAGGACTGGGAAACAAATGCTAGCTCGCCTTACATGAAACACACTCTGCTTTTGAGAAAAGAGCACTCTTCTACTCTACTGTGTTTCCTATGGGGTCCGAAAAGTGAGCTTGCTCAGAACAAAAGAACTGTGCTTCCTACACACACGGCCATATCTAGTTCAACTGTGCTTAGGAAACTGACAAGAACAGTAGCTCCTCTTCCGTCCAATACACTGTACTTGCGGGGAACAGACGCGAGTGTTATTTGCACTGTGTATGGCAATGGGAGCACAATAGTGACTTGTCTTACCAGAAAACAACTTTTGCTAATAGGACAAAAAACTTCATGTGACTCAACTCCATTTAGGACTGGGAAACAAACGCTAGCTCGCCTTACAAGAAACACACTCCGATTTTGAGAAAAGAGCACTCTTCTACTCTACTGTGTTTCCTATGTGTTCCGAACAGTGAGCTTGCTCAGAACAAAAAAACTGTGCTTCCTACACACACGGGCCATATCTAGTTCAACTCTGCTTAGGAAACTGACAAGAACAGTAGCTCCTCTTCAGTCCGATACACTGAACTTGCTGGGAATAGACGCGAGAGCTATTTGCACTTTGTATGGCAAGGGGAGCGCAATAGTGACTTTCCTTACCAGAAAACAACTCTTGCTCTTAGGACCAGAAACTGCATGAGATTCAACTCTATTTAGGACTTGGAAACAAACGTTAGCTCGCCTTACAAGAAACACACTCTGCTTTTGAGAAAAGAGCACTCTTCTACTCTACTATGTTTCCTATGATGTCCGAACAGTGAGCTTGCTCAGAACAAAAGAACTGTGCTTCCTACACACACGGCCATATCTAGTTCAATTCTGCTTAGGAACCTGACAAGAACAGTAGATCCTCTTCAGTCCAATACACTGTACTTGCGGGGAACAGACGCGAGTGCTATTTGCACTGTGTATGGCATTGGAGCACAATAGTGACTTGTCTTACCAGAAAACAACTCTTGCTTGTAGGACCAGAAACTGCATGTGATTCAACTCCATTTAGGACGGGGAAACAAATGCTAGCTCGCCTTACAAAAACACACTCTGCTTTTAAGAAAAGAGCACTCTTCTACTCTACTGTGTTTCCTATGTGTTCTGAACAGTGAGCTTGCTCAGAACAAAAAAACTGTACTTCCTACACACACGGCCATATCTAGTTCAAGTCTGCTTAGGAACCTGACAAGAACAGTAGATCCTCTTCAGTCCAATACACTGTAATTGCTGGGAACAGACGCCAGTGCTGTTTGTCCTGTGTATGGCAATGGCAGCGCAATAGTGACTCTTCTTACCAGAAAACAACTCTTGCTCGTTTTACCAGAAACTGCATGTGATTCAACTCCATTTAGGACTGGGAAACAAAAGCTAGCTCACCTTACAAGAAACACACTCTGCTTTAGAGAAAAGAGCACTCTTCTACTCTACTGTGTTTCCTATAAGGTCAAAACAGTAAGCTTGCTCAGAACAAAAGAACTGTGCTTCCTACACAGGGGCCATATCTAGTTCAACTCTGCTTAGGAAACTGACAAGAACAGTAGCTCCTCTTCAGTCCAATACACTGTACTTGCTGGGAACAGATGCGAGTGCTATTTGCACTGTGTATAGCAATGGGAGCGCAATAGTGACTGTCCTTACCAGAAAACAACTCTTGCTCTTAGGACCTGAAACTGCATGTGATTCAACTCCATTTAGGACTGGGAAACAAATGCTAGCTCACCTTACATGAAACACACTCTGCTTTTGAGAAAAGAGCACTCTTCTACTCTACTGTGTTTCCTATGGGGTCCGAACAGTGAGCTTGCTCAGAACAAAAGAACTGTGCTTCCTACACACACGGCCATATCTAGTTCAACTCTGCTTAGGAAACTGACAAGAACACTAGATCTTCTTCAGTCCATTACACTGTACTTGCTGGGAACAGACGCCAGTGCTATTTGTCCTGTGTATGGCAGTTGCAGCGCAATAGTGACTCTTCTTACCAGAAAACATTTCTTGCTCGTAGGACCAGAAACTGCATGTGATTCAACTCCATTTAGGACTGGGAAACAAAAGCTAGATCACCTTACAAGAAACACACTCTGCTTTTGAAAAAAGAGCACTCTTCTACTCTACTGTGTTTCCTATATGGCCAGAACAGTGAGCTCGCTCAGAACAAAAGAACTGTGCTTCCTACACACGGGCCATATCTAGTTCAACTCTGCTTAGGAAACTGACAAGAACAGTAGCTCCTCTTCAGTCCGATACACTGTATTTGCTGGGAACAGACGCGAGTGCTATTTGCACTGTGTATGGCAATGGGAGCACAATAGTGCCTTGTCTTACCAGAAAACAACTTATGCTAATAGGACAAAAAACTTCATGTGACTCAACTCCATTTAGGACTGGGAAACAAACGCTAGCTTGCCTTACAAGAAACACACTCCGATTTTGAGAAAAGAGCACTCTTCTACTCTACTGTGTTTCCTATGTGTACCGAACAGTGAGCTTGCTCAGAACAAAAAAAACTGTGCTTCCTACACACAAGGGCATATCTAGTTCAAGTCTGCTTAGGAACCTGACAAGAACAGTAGATCCTCTTCAGTCCAATACACTGTACTTGCTGGGAACAGACGCCAGTGCTATTTGCTCTGTGTATGGCATTGGAGCACAATAGTGACTTGTCTTACCAGAAAACAACTCTTGCTCGTAGGGCAAAAAACTGCATGTGACTCAACTCCATTTAGGACTGGGAAACAAACGCTAGCTCGACTTCCAAGAAACACACTCTGCTTTTGAGAAAAGAGCACTCTTCTACTCTACTGTGTTTCCTATGTGTTCCGAACAGTGAGCTAGCTCAGAACAAAAAAACTGTGCTTCCTACACACACGGCCATATCTAGTTCAAGTCTGCTTAGGAACCTGACAAGAACAGTAGATCCTCTTCAGTCCAATACACTACTTGCTGGGAACAAACGCCAGTGCTATTTGTCCTGTGTATGGCAATGGCAGCGCAATAGTGACTCTTCTTACCAGAAAACAACCCTTGCTCGTAGGACCAGAAACTGCATGTGATTCAACTCCATTTAGGATGGGGAAACAAATGATAGCTCGCCTTACATGAAACACACTCTGCTTTTGAGAAAAGAGCACTCTTCTACTCTACTGTGTTTCCTATGTGTTCCGAACAGTGAGCTTGCTCAGAACAAAAAAACTGTGCTTCCTACACACACGGCCATATCTAGTTCAAGTCTGCTTAGGAACCTGACAAGAACACTAGATCCTCTTCAGTCCAATACACTGTAATTGCTAGGAACAGACGCCAGTGCTGTTTGTCCTGTGTATGGCAATGGCAGCGCAATAGTGACTCTTCTTACCAGAAAACAACTCTTGCTCGTAGGACCAGAAACTGCATGTGATTCAACTCCATTTAGGACTGGGAAACAAAAGCTAGCTCACCTTACAAGAAACACACTCTGCTTTAGAGAAAAGAGCACTCTTCTACTCTACTGTGTTTCCTATAGGGCCAGAACAGTGAGCTTGCTCAGAACAAAAGAACTGTGCTTCCTACACATGGGCCATATCTAGTTCAACTCTGCTTAGGAAACTGACAAGAACAGTAGATCCTCTTCAGTCCGTTACACTGTACTTGCTGGGAACAGACGCGAGTGCTATTTGCACTGTGTATGGCAATTGGAGCACAATAGTGACTTTCCTTACCAGAAAACAACTCTTGCTCGTAAGACCAGAAACTGCATGTGATTCATATCCATTTAGGACTGGGAAACAAATGCTAGCTCGCCTTACATGAAACACACTCTGCTTTTGAAAAAAGAGCACTCTTCTACTCTACTGTGTTTCCTATGGGGTCCGAACAGTGCGCTTGCTCAGAACAAAAGAACTGTGCTTCCTACACACACGGCCATATCTAGTTCAACTCTGCTTAGGAAACTGACAAGAACACTAGATCCTCTTCAGTCCAATACACTGTACTTGCTGGGAACAGACGCCAGTGCTATTTGTCCTGTGTATGGCAGTTGCAGGGCAATAGTGACTCTTCTTACCAGAAAACAACTCTTGCTCGTAGGACCAGAAACTGCATGTGATTCAACTCCATTTAGGACAGGGAAACAAAAGCTAGCTCGCCTTACAAGAAACACACTCTGCTTTAGAGAAAAGAGCACTCTTCTAGTCTACTGTGTTTCCTATAGGGCCAGAACAGTGAGCTTGCTCAGAACAAAAGAACTGTGCTTCCTACACACGGGCCATATCTAGTTCAACTCTGCTTAGGAAACTGACAAGAACAGTAGCTCCTCTTCAGTCTGATACACTGTACTTGCTGGGAACAGACGCGAGTGCTATTTGCACTGTGTATGGCAATGGGAGCACAATAGTGACTTTCCTTACGAGAAAACAACTCTTGCTCGTAAGACCAGAAACTGCATGTGATTCAACTCCATTTAGGACTGGGAAACAAATGCTAGCTCGCCTTACATGAAACACACTCTGCTTTTGAGAAAAGAGCACTCTTCTACTCTACTGTGTTTCCTATGGGGTCCGAACAGTGAGCTTGCTCAGAACAAAAGAACTGTGCTTCCTACACACACGGCCATATCTAGTTCAACTGTGCTTAGGAAACTGACAAGAACAGTAGCTCCTCTTCCGTCCAATACACTGTACTTGCGGGGAACAGACGCGAGTGTTATTTGCACTGTGTATGGCAATGGGAGCACAATAGTGACTTGTCTTACCAGAAAACAACTTTTGCTAATAGGACAAAAAACTTCATGTGACTCAACTCCATTTAGGACTGGGAAACAAACGCTAGCTCGCCTTACAAGAAACACACTCCGATTTTGAGAAAAGAGCACTCTTCTACTCTACTGTGTTTCCTATGTGTTCCGAACAGTGAGCTTGCTCAGAACAAAAAAACTGTGCTTCCTACACACACGGGCCATATCTAGTTCAACTCTGCTTAGGAAACTGACAAGAACAGTAGCTCCTCTTCAGTCCGATACACTGTACTTGCTGGGAATAGACGCGGGAGCTATTTGCACTTTGTATGGCAAGGGGAGCGCAATAGTGACTTTCCTTACCAGAAAACAACTCTTGCTCTTAGGACCAGAAACTGCATGAGATTCAACTCCATTTAGGACTTGGAAACAAACGTTAGCTCGCCTTACAAGAAACACACTCTGCTTTTGAGAAAAGAGCACTCTTCTACTCTACTGTGTTTCCTATGATGTCCGAACAGTGAGCTTGCTCAGAACAAAAGAACTGTGCTTCCTACACACACGGCCATATCTAGTTCAATTCTGCTTAGGAACCTGACAAGAACAGTAGATCCTCTTCAGTCCAATACACTGTACTTGCGGGGAACAGACGCGAGTGCTATTTGCACTGTGTATGGCATTGGAGCACAATAGTGACTTGTCTTACCAGAAAACAACTCTTGCTCGTTGGACCAGAAACTGCATGTGATTCAACTCCATTTATGACGGGGAAACAAATGCTAGCTCGCCTTACAAAAACACACTCTGCTTTTAAGAAAAGAGCACTCTTCTACTCTACTGTGTTTCCTATGTGTTCTGAACAGTGAGCTTGCTCAGAACAAAAAAACTGTACTTCCTACACACACGGCCATATCTAGTTCAAGTCTGCTTAGGAACCTGACAAGAACAGTAGATCCTCTTCAGTCCAATACACTGTAATTGCTGGGAACAGACGCCAGTGCTGTTTGTCCTGTGTATGGCAATGGCAGCGCAATAGTGACTCTTCTTACCAGAAAACAACTCTTGCTCGTTTTACCAGAAACTGCATGTGATTCAACTCCATTTAGGACTGGGAAACAAAAGCTAGCTCACCTTACAAGAAACACACTCTGCTTTAGAGAAAAGAGCACTCTTCTACTCTACTGTGTTTCCTATAGGGCCAGAACAGTGAGCTTGCTCAGAACAAAAGAACTGTGCTTCCTACACACACGGGCCATATCTAGTTCAACTCTGCTTAGGAAACTGACAAGAACAGTAGCTCCTCTTCAGTCCGATACACTGTACTTGCTGGGAACAGATGCGAGTGCTATTTGCACTGTGTATGGCAATGGGAGCGCAATAGTGACTGTCCTTACCAGAAAACAACTCTTGCTCGTAAGATCAGAAACTGCATGTGATTCAACTCCATTTAGGACTGGGAAACAAATGCTACCTCACCTTACATGAAACACACTCTGCTTTTGAGAAAAGAGCACTCTTCTACTCTACTGTGTTTCCTATGGGGTCCGAACAGTGAGCTTGCTCAGAACAAAAGAACTGTGCTTCCTACACACACGGCCATATCTAGTTCAACTCTGCTTAGGAAACTGACAAGAACACTAGATCCTCTTCAGTCCATTACACTGTACTTGCTGGGAACAGACGCCAGTGCTATTTGTCCTGTGTATGGCAGTTGCAGCGCAATAGTGACTCTTCTTACCAGAAAACAACTCTTGCTCGTAGGACCAGAAACTGCATGTGATTCAACTCCATTTAGGACTGGGAAACAAAAGCTAGCTCACCTTACAAGAAACAAACTCTGCTTTAAAGAAAAGAGCACTCTTCTACTCTACTGTGTTTCCTATAGGGCCAGAACAGTGAGCTTGCTCAAAACAAAAGAACTGTGCTTCCTACACACGGGCCATATCTAGTTCAACTCTGCTTAGGAAACTGACATAACAGTAGCTCCTCTTCAGTCCGATACACTGTACTTGCTGGGAACAGACGCGAGTGCTATTTGCACTGTGTATGGCAATGGGAGCACAATAGTGACTTTCCTTACCAGAAAACAACTCTTGCTCGTAAGACGAGAAACTGCATGTGATTCAACTCCATTTAGGACTGGGAAACAAATGCTAGCTCGCCTTACATGAAACACACTCTGCTTTTGAGAAAAGAGCACTCTTCTACTCTACTGTGTTTCCTATGGGGTCCGAACAGTGAGCTTGCTCAGAACAAAAGAACTGTGCTTCCTACACACACGGCCATATCTAGTTCAACTGTGCTTAGGAAACTGACAAGAACAGTAGATCCTCTTCAGTTCAATACACTGTACTTGCTGGGAACAGACGCCAGTGCTATTTGTCCTGTGTATGGCAATGGCAGCGCAATAGTGACTCTTCTTACCAGAAAACAACCCTTGCTCGTAGGACCAGAAACTGCATGTGATTCAACTCCATTTAGGACGGGGAAACAAATGCTAGCTAGCCTTACAAAAACACACTCTGCTTTTGAGAAAAGAGCACTCTTCTACTCTACTGTGTTTCCTATGTGTTCCGAAAAGTAAGCTTGCTCAGAACAAAAAAACTGTGCTTCCTACACACACGGCCATATCTAGTTCAAGTCTGCTTAGGAACCTGACAAGAACAGTAGATCCTCTTCAGTCCAATACACTGTAATTGCTGGGAACAGACGCCAGTGCTGTTTGTCCTGTGTATGGCAATGGCAGCGCAATAGTGACTCTTCTTACCCGAAAACAACTCTTGCTCGTAGGACCAGAAACTGCATGTGATTCAACTCCATTTAGGACTGGGAAACAAAAGCTAGCTCACCTTACAAGAAACACACTCTGCTTTAGAGAAAAGAGCACTCTTCTACTCTACTGTGTTTCCTATAGGGCCAGAACAGTGAGCTTGCTCAGAACAAAAGAACTGTGCTTCCTAAACACGAGCCATATCTAATTCAACTCTGCTTAGGAAAATGACAAGAACAGTAGCTCCTCTTCAGTCCGATACACTGCACTTGCTGGGAACAGACGCGAGTGCTATTTGCACTGTGTATGGCAATGGGAGCACAATAGTGACTTTCCTTACAAGAAAACAACTCTTGCTCGTAAGACCAGAAACTGCATGTGATTCAACTCCATTTAGGACTGGGAAACAAATGCTATCTCGCCTTACATGAAACACACTCTGCTTTTGAGAAAAGAGCACTCTTCTACTCTACTGTGTTTCCTATGGGGTCCGAACAGTGAGCTTGCTCAGAACAAAAGAACTGTGCTTCCTACACACACGGCCATATCTAGTTCAACTGTGCTTAGGAAACTGACAAGAACAGTAGATCCTCTTCAGTTCAATACACTGTACTTGCTGGGAACAGACGCCAGTGCTATTTGTCCTGTGTATGGCAATGGCAGCGCAATAGTGACTCTTCTTACCAGAAAACAACCCTTGCTCGTAGGACCAGAAACTGCATGTGATTCAACTCCATTTAGGACGGGGAAACAAATGCTAGCTAGCCTTACAAAAACACACTCTGCTTTAGAGAAAAGAGCACTCTTCTACTCTACTGTGTTTCCTATGTGTTCCGAACAGTAAGCTTGCTCAGAACAAAAAAACTGTGCTTCCTACACACACGGCCATATCTAGTTCAAGTCTGCTTAGGAACCTGACAAGAACAGTAGATCCTCTTCAGTCCAATACACAGTAATTGCTGGGAACAGACGCCAGTGCTGTTTGTCCTGTGTATGGCAATGGCAGCGCAATAGTGACTCTTCTTACCCGAAAACAACTCTTGCTCGTAGGACCAGAAACTGCATGTGATTCAACTCCATTTAGGACTGGGAAACAAAAGCTAGCTCACCTTACAAGAAACACACTCTGCTTTAGAGAAAAGAGCACTCTTCTACTCTACTGTGTTTCCTATAGGGCCAGAACAGTGAGCTTGCTCAGAACAAAAGAACTGTGCTTCCTACACATGAGCCATATCTAGTTCAACTCTGCTTAGGAAACTGACAAGAACAGTAGCTCCTCTAGAGTCCGATACACTGTACTTGCTGGGAACAGACGCCAGTGCTATTTGTCCTGTGTATGGCAATGGCAGCGCAATAGTGACTCTTCTTACCAGAAAACAACTCTTGCTTGTAGGACCAGAAACTGCATGTGATTCAACTCCATTTAGGACTAGGAAACAAACGCTAGCTCGCCTTACAAAAACACACTCTGCTTTTGAGAAAAGAGCACTCTTCTACTCTACAGTGTTTCCAATAGGGCCAGAACAGTGAGCTTGTTCAGAACATAAGAACTGTGCTTCCTACACACACGGGCCATATGTAGTTCAATTCAGCTTAGGAACCTGACAAGAACAGTAGATCCTCTTCAGTCCAATACACTGTACTTGCGGGGAATAGACGCGAGTGCTATTTGCACTGTATATGGCATTGGAGCACAATAGTGTCTTGTCTTACCAGAAAACAACTCTTGCTCGTAGGACAAAAAACTGCATGTGACTCAACTCCATTTAGGACTGGGAAACAAACGCTAGCTCAACTTCAAGAAACACACTCTGCATTTGAGAAAAGAGCACTCTTCTACTCTACTGTGTTTCCTATGTGTTCCGAACAGTGAGCTTGCTCAGAACAAAATAACTGTGCTTCCTACACACACGGCCATATCTAGTTCAAGTCTGCTTAGGAATCTGACAAGAACAGTAGATCCTCTTCAGTCCAATACACTGTACTTGCTGGGAACAAACGCCAGTGCTATTTGTCCTGTGTATGGCAATTGCCAGCGCAATAGTGACTCTTCTTACCAGAAAACAACCCTTGCTCGTAGGACCAGAAACTGCATGTGATTCAACTCCATTTAGGACGGGGAAACAAATGCTAGCTAGCCTTACAAAAACACACTCTGCTTTTGAGAAAAGAGCACTCTTCTACTCTACTGTGTTTCCTATGTGTTCCGAACAGTAAGCTTGCTCAGAACAAAAAAACTGTGCTTCCTACACACACGGCCATATCTAGTTCAAGTCTGCTTAGGAACCTGAAAGGAACAGTAGATCCTCTTCAGTCCAATACACTGTAATTGCTGGGAACAGACGCCAGTGCTGTTTGTCCTGTGTATGGCAATGGCAGCGCAATAGTGACTCTTCTTACCCGAAAACAACTCTTGCTCGTAGGACCAGAAACTGCATGTGATTCAACTCCATTTAGGACTGGGAAACAAAAGCTAGCTCACCCTTACAAGAAACACACTCTTCTTTAGAGAAAAGAGCACTCTTCTACTCTACTGTGTTTCCTATAGGGCCAGAACAGTGAGCTTGCTCAGAACAAAAGAACTGTGCTTCCTACACACGGGCCATATCTAGTTCAACTCTGCTTAGGAAACTGACAAGAACAGTAGCTCCTCTTCATTCCGATACACTGTACTTGCTGGGAACAGACGCGAGTGCTATTTGCACTGTGTATGGCAATGGGAGCACAATAGTGACTTTCCTTACCAGAAAACAACTCTTGCTCGTAAGACCAGAAACTGCATGTGATTCAACTCCATTTAGGACTGGGAAACAAATGCTAGCTCACCTTACATGAAACACACTCTGCTTTAGAGAAAAGAGCACTCTTCTACTCTACTGTGTTTCCTATAAGGCCAGAACAGTGAGCATGCTCAAAACAAAAGAACTGTGCTTCCTACACACGGGCATATCTAGTTCAAGTCTGCTTAGGAACCTGACAAGAACAGTAGATCCTCTTCAGTCCAATACACTGTACTTGCTGGGAACAGACGCCAGTGCTATTTGTCCTCTGTATGGCAATGGCAGTGCAATAGTGTCTCTTCTTACCAGAAAACAACTCTTGCTCGTAGGACGAGAAACTGCATGTGATTCCACTCCATTTATGACTGGGAAACAAACGCTAGCTCGCCTTACAAAAACACACTCTGCTTTTGAGAAAAGAGCACTCTTCTACTCTACTGTGTTTCCTATGTGTTCTGAACAGTGAGCTTGCTCAGAACAAAAAAACTGTGCTTCCTACACACACGGCCATATCTAGTTCAAGTCTGCTTAGGAACCTGACAAGAACAGTAGATCCTCTTCAGTCCAATACACTGTACTTGCTGGGAACAGACGCCAGTTGCTATTTGTCCTGAGTATGGCAATGGCAGCGCAATAGAAACTCTTCTTACCAGAAAACAACTCTTGCTTGTAGGACCAGAAACTGCATGTGATTCAACTCCATTTAGGACTTGGAAACAAACACTAGCTCGCCTTACAAGAAACACACTCTGCTTTTGAGAAAAGAGCACTCTTCTACTCTACTGTGTTTCCTATGATGTCCGAACAGTGAGCTTGCTCAGAACAAAAGAACTGTGCTTCCTACATACACGGCCATATCTAGTTCAATTCTGCTTAGGAAGCTGACAAGAACAGTAGATCCTCTTCAGTCCAATACACTGTACTTGCGGGGAACAGACGCGAGTGCTATTTGCACTGTGTATGGCATTGGAGCACAATAGTGACTTGTCTTACCAGAAAACAACTCTTGCTCGTAGGACAAAAAACTGCATGTGACTCAACTCCATTTAGGACTGGGAAACAAACGCTAGCTCGACTTCCAAGAAACACACTCTGCTTTTGAGAAAAGAGCACTCTTCTACTCTACTGTGTTTCCTATGTGTTCCGAACAGTCAGCTTGCTCAGAACAAAAAAACTGTGCTTCCTACACAGACGGCCATATCTAGTTCAAGTCTGCTTAGGAACCTGACAAGAACAGTAGATCCTCTTCAGTCCAATACACTGTACTTGCTGGGAACAGACGCCAGTGCTATTTGTCCTGTGTATGGCAATTTCAGCGCAATAGTGACTCTTCTTACCAGAAAACAACCATGCTTGTAGGACCAGAAACTGCATGTGATTCAACTCCATTTAGGACGGGAAAACAAATGCTAGCTTGCCTTACAAAAACACACTCTGCTTTTGAGAAAAGAGCACTCTTCTACTCTACTGTGTTTCCAATAGTGCCAGAACAGTGAGCTTGTTCAGAACATAAGAACTGTGCTTCTTACACACACGGGCTATATCTAGTTCAACTCTGCTTAGGAAACTGACAAGAACAGTAGCTCCTCTTCAGTCCGATACACTGTACTTGCTGGGAATAGACGCGAGAGCTATTTGCACTATGTATGGCAAGGGGAGCGCAATAGTGACTTTCCTTACCAGAAAACAACTCTTGCTCTTAGGACCAGAAACTGCATGAGATTCAACTCCTTTTAGGACTTGGAAACAAACGCTAGCTCGCCTTACAAGAAACACACTCTGCTTTTGAGAAAAGAGCACTCTTCTACTCTACTGTGTTTCCTATGATGTCCGAACAGTGAGCTTGCTCAGAACAAAAGAACTGTGCTTCCTACACACACGGCCATATCTAGTTCAATTCTGCTTAGGAAGCTGACAAGAACAGTAGATCCTCTTCAGTTCAATACACTGTACTTGCGGGGAACAGACGCGAGTGCTATTTGCACTGTGTATGGCATTGGAGCACAATAGTGACTTGTCTTACCAGAAAACAACTCTTGCTCGTAGGACAAAAAACTGCATGTGACTCAACTCCATTTAGGACTGGGAAACAAACGCTAGCTCGACTTCCAAGAAACACACTCTGCTTTTGAGAAAAGAGCACTCTTCTACTCTACTGTGTTTTCTATGTGTTCCGAACTGTGAGCTTGCTCAGAACAAAAAAACTGTGCTTCCTACACACACGGCCATATCTAGTTCAAGTCTGCTTAGGAACCTGACAAGAACAGTAGATCCTCTTCAGTCAAATACACTGTACTTGCTGGGAACAGACGCCAGTGCTATTTGTCCTGTGTATGGCAATGGCAGCGCAATAGTGACTCTTCTTACCAGAAAACAACTCTTGCTTGTAGGACCAGAAACTGCATGTGATTCAACTCCATTTAGGACGGGGAAACAAATGCTAGCTCGTCTTACATGAAACACACTCTGCTTTTGAGAAAAGAGCACTCTTCTACTCTACTGTGTTTCCTATGTGTTCCGAACAGTGAGCTTGCTCAGAACAAAAAAACTGTGCTTCCTACACACACGGCCATATCTAGTTCAAGTCTGCTTATGAACCTGACAAGAACAGTAGATCCTCTTCAGTCCAATACACTGTAATTGCTGGGAACAGACGCCAGTGCTGTTTGTCCTGTGTATGGCAATGGAAGCGCAATAGTGACTCTTCTTACCAGAAAACAACTCTTGCTCATAGGACCAGAAACTGCATGTGATTCAACTCCATTTAGGACTGGGAAACAAAAGCTAGCTCACCTTAGAAGAAACACACTCTGCTTTTGAGAAAAGAGCACTCTTCTACTCTACTGTGTTTCCTATAGGGCCAGAACAGTGAGCTTGGTCAGAACAAAAGAACTGTGCTTCCTACACACGGGCCATATCTAGTTCAACTCTGCTTAGGAAACTGACAAGAACAGTAGCTCCTCTTCAGTCCGATACACTGTACTTGCTGGGAACAGACGCGAGTGCTATTTGCACTGTGTATGGCAATGGGAGCGCAATAGTGACTTTCCTTACCAGAAAACAACTCTTGCTCGTAAGACCAGAAACTCCATGTGATTCAACTCCATTTGGGACTGGGAAACAAATGCTAGCTCGCCTTACATGAAACACACTCTGCTTTTGAGAAAAGAGCACTCTTCTACTCTACTGTGTTTCCTATGGGTTCCGAACAGTGAGCTTGCTCAGAACAAAAGAACTGTGCTTCCTACACACACGGCCATATCTAGTTCAACTCTGCTTAGGAAAGTGACAAGAACAGTAGATCCTCTTCAGTCCAATACACTGTACTTGCTGGGAACAGACGCCAGTGCTATTTGTCCTGTGTATGGCAGTTGCAGCGCAATAGTGACTCTTCTTACCAGAAAACAACTCTTGCTCGTAGGACCAGAAACTGCATGTGATTCAACTCCATTTAGGACTGGGAAACAAAAGCTAGCTCACCTTACAAGAAACACACTCTGCTTTAGAGAAAAGAGCACTCTTCTACTCTACTGTGTTTCCTATAGGGCCAGAACAGTGAGCTTGCTCAGAACAAAAGAACTGTGCTTCCTACACACGGGCCATATCTAGTTCAACTCTGCTTAGGAAACTGACAAGAACAGTAGCTCCTCTTCAGTCCGATACACTGTACTTGCTGGGAACAGAGGCCAGTGCTATTTGCACTGTGTATGGCAATGGGAGCGCAATAGTGACTTTCCTTACCAGAAAACAACTCTTGCTCGTAAGACCAGAAACTCCATGTGATTCAACTCCATTTAGGACTGGGAAACAAATGCTAGCTCGCCTTACATGAAACACAATCTGCTTTTGAGAAAAGAGCACTCTTCTACTCTACTGTGTTTCCTATGGGGTCCGAACAGTGAGCTTGCTCAGAACAAAAGAACTGTGCTTCCTACACACACGGCCATATCTAGTTCAACTCTGCTTAGGAAACTGACAAGAACAGTAGATCCTCTTCAGTCCAATACACTGTACTTGCTGGGAACAGACGCCAGTGCTCTTTGTCCTGTGTATGGCAGTTGCAGCGCAATAGTGACTCTTCTTACCAGAAAACAACTCTTGCTCGTAGGACCAGAAACTGCATGTGATTCAACTCCATTTAGGACTGGGAAACAAAAGCTAGCTCACCTTACAAGAAACACACTCTGCTTTAGAGAAAAGAGCACTCTTCTACTCTACTGTGTTTCCTATAGGGCCAGAACAGTGAGCTTGCTCAGAACAAAGAACTGTGCTTCCTACACACGGGCCATATCTAGTTCAACTCTGCTTAGGAAACTGACAAGAACAGTAGCTCCTCTTCAGTCCGATACACTGTACTTGCTGGGAACAGACGCCAGTGCTATTTGCACTGTGTATGGCAATGGGAGCGCAATAGTGACTTTCCTTACCAGAAAACAACTCTTGCTCATAGGACAAATAACTGCGTGTGATTCCACTCCATTTAGGACTGGGAAACAAATGCTAGCTCGCCTAACAAGAAACACACTCTGCTTTTGAGAAAAGAGCACTCTTCTACTCTACTGTGTTTCCAATAGGGCCAGAACAATGAGCTTGCTCAGAACAAAAGAACTGTGCTTCCTACACACGGGCCATAACTAGTTGAACTCTGCTTAGGAAACTGACAAGAACAGTAGCTCCTCTTCAGTCTGATACACTGTAATTGCTGGGAACAGACGCGAGTGCTATTTTCACTGTGTATGGCAATGGGAGTGCAATAGTGACTTTCCTTACCAGAAAACAACTCTTGCTCGTAGGAACAGAAACTGCATGTGATTCAACTCCATTTAGGACTGGGAAACAAATGCTAGCTCGCCTTACAAGAAACACACTCTGCTTTTGAGAAAAGAGCAGTCTTCTACTCTACTGTGTTTCCTATGGTGTCCGAACAGTGAGCTTGCTCAGAACAAAAGAACTGTGCTTTCTACACAAACGGGCCATATCTAATTAAACTCTGCTTAGGAAACAAACAAGAACAGTAGCTCCTCTTCAGTCCAATACACTGTACTTAAGGGGAACAGACGCGAGTGCTATTTGCACTGTGTATGGCATTGGAGCACAATAGTGACTTGTCTTACCAGAAAATAACTCTTCCTCATTGGACAAAAAACTGCATGTGACTCAACTCCATTTAGGACTGGGAAACAAACGCTAGCTCGACTTCCAAGAAACACACTCTGCTTTTGAGAAAAGAGCACTCTTCTACTCTACTGTGTATCCTATGTGTTCTGAACAGTGAGCATGCTCAGAACAAAAAAACTGTGATTCTTACACACACGGCCATATCTAGTTCAAGTCTGCTTAAGAACCTGACAAGAACAGTAGATCCTCTTCAGTCCAATACACTGTACTTGCTGGGAACAGACGCCAGTGCTATTTGCACTGTGTATGGCAATGGGAGCGCAATAGTGACTTTCCTTACCAGAAAACAACTCTTGCTCGTAAGACCAGAAACTCCATGTGATTCAACTCCATTTAGGACTGGGAAACAAATGCTAGCTCGCCTTACATGAAACACACTCTGCTTTTGAGAAAAGAGCACTCTTCTACTCTACTGTGTTTCCTATGGGGTCCGAACAGTGAGCTTGCTCAGAACAAAAGAACTGTGCTTCCTACACACACGGCCATATCTAGTTCAACTCTCCTTAGGAAACTGACAAGAACAGTAGATCCTCTTCAGTCCAATACACTGTACTTGCTGGGAACAGACGCCAGTGCTCTTTGTCCTGTGTATGGCTGTTGCAGCGCAATAGTGACTCTTCTTACCAGAAAACAACTCTTGCTCGTAGGACCAGAAACTGCATGTGATTCAACTCCATTTAGGACTGGGAAACAAAAGCTAGCTCACCTTACAAGAAACACACTCTGCTTTAGAGAAAAGAGCACTCTTCTACTCTACTGTGTTTCCTATAGGGCCAGAACAGTGAGCTTGCTCAGAACAAAGAACTGTGCTTCCTACACACGGGCCATATCTAGTTCAACTCTGCTTAGGAAACTGACAAGAACAGTAGCTCCTCTTCAGTCCGATACAATGTACTTGCTGGGAACAGACGCCAGTGCTATTTGCACTGTGTATGGCAATGGGAGCGCAATAGTGACTTTCCTTACCAGAAAACAACTCTTGCTCATAGGACAAGAAACTGTGTGTGATTCCACTCCATTTAGGACTGGGAAACAAATGCTAGCTCGCCTAACAAGAAACACACTCTGCTTTTGAGAAAAGAGCACTCTTCTACTCTACTGTGTTTCCAATAGGGCCAGAACAATGAGCTTGCTCAGAACAAAAGAACTGTGCTTCCTACACACGGGCCATAACTAGTTCAACTCTGCTTAGGAAACTGACAAGAACAGTAGCTCCTCTTCAGTCTGATACACTGTAATTGCTGGGAACAGACGCGAGTGCTATTTTCACTGTGTATGGCAATGGGAGTGCAATAGTGACTTTCCTTACCAGAAAACAACTCTTGCTCGTAGGAACAGAAACTGCATGTGATTCAACTCCATTTAGGACTGGGAAACAAATGCTAGCTCGCCTTACAAGAAACACACTCTGCTTTTGAGAAAAGAGCAGTCTTCTACTCTACTGTGTTTCCTATGGTGTCCGAACAGTGAGCTTGCTCAGAACAAAAGAACTGTGCTTTCTACACAAACGGGCCATATCTAATTAAACTCTGCTTAGGAAACAAACAAGAACAGTAGCTCCTCTTCAGTCCAATACACTGTACTTAAGGGGAACAGACGCGAGTGCTATTTGCACTGTGTATGGCATTGGAGCACAATAGTGACTTGTCTTACCAGAAAACAACTCTTGCTCGTAGGACAAAAAACTGCATGTGACTCAACTCCATTTAGGACTGGGAAACAAACGCTAGCTCGACTTCCAAGAAACACACTCTGCTTTTGAGAAAAGAGCACTCTTCTACTCTACTGTGTTTCCTATGTGTTCCGAACAGTCAGCTTGCTCAGAACAAAAAAACTGTGCTTCCTACACAGACGGCCTTATCTAGTTCAAGTCTGATTAGGAACCTGACAAGAACAGTAGATCCTCTTCAGTCCAATACACTGTACTTGCTGGGAACAGACGCCAGTGCTATTTGTCCTGTGTATGGCAATTTCAGCGCAATAGTGACTCTTCTTACCAGAAAACAACCATGCTCGTAGGACCACAAACTGCATGTGATTCAACTCCATTTAGGACGGGAAAACAAATGCTAGCTTGCCTTACAAAAACACACTCTGCTTTTGAGAAAAGAGCACTCTTCTACTCTACTGTGTTTCCAATAGTGCCAGAACAGTGAGCTTGTTCAGAACATAAGAACTGTGCTTCTTACACACGGGCTATATCTAGTTCAACTCTGCTTAGGAAACTGACAAGAACAGTAGCTCCTCTTCAGTCCGATACACTTTACTTGCTGGGAATAGACGCGAGAGCTATTTGCACTATGTATGGCAAGGGGAGCGCAATAGTGACTTTCCTTACCAGAAAACAACTCTTGCTCTTAGGACCAGAAACTGCATGAGATTCAACTCCATTTAGGACTTGGAAACAAACGCTAGCTCGCCTTACAAGAAACACACTCTGCTTTTGAGAAAAGAGCACTCTTCTACTCTACTGTGTTTCCTATGATGTCCGAACAGTGAGCTTGCTCAGAACAAAAGAACTGTGCTTCCTACACACACGGCCATATCTGGTTCAATTCTGCTTAGGAAGCTGACAAGAACAGTAGATCCTCTTCAGTTCAATACACTGTACTTGCGGGGAACAGACGCGAGTGCTATTTGCACTGTGTATGGCATTGGAGCACAATAGTGACTTGTCTTACCAGAAAACAACTCTTGCTCGTAGGACAAAAAACTGCATGTGACTCAACTCCATTTAGGACTGGGAAACAAACGCTAGCTCGACTTCCAAGAAACACACTCTGCTTTTGAGAAAAGAGCACTCTTCTACTCTACTGTGTATCCTATGTGTTCTGAACAGTGAGAATGCTCAGAACACAAAAACTGTGATTCCTACACACACGGCCGTATCTAGTTCAAGTCTGCTTAAGAACCTGACAAGAACAGTAGATCCTCTTCAGTCCAATACACTGTACTTGCTGGGAACAGACGCCAGTGCTATTTGTCCTGTGTATGGCAATGGCAGCGCAATAGTGACTCTTCTTACCAGAAAACAACTCTTGCTTGTAGGACCAGAAACTGCATGTGATTCAACTCCATTTAGGACTAGGAAACAAACGCTAGCTCGCCTTACAAAAACACACTCTGCTTTTGAGAAAAGAGCACTCTTCTACTCTACTGTGTTTCCTATGTGTTCCGAACAGTGAGCTTGCTCAGAACACAAAAACCGTGCTTCCTACACACACGGCCATATCTAGTTCAAGTCTGCTTAGGAACCTGACAAGAACAGTAGATCCTCTTCAGTCCAATACACTGTACTTGCTTGGAACAGACGCCAGAGCTATTTGTCCTGTGTATGGCAATGGCAGCGCAATAGTGACTCTTCTTACCAGAAAACAACTCTTGCTTGTAGGACCGTAAACTGCATGTGATTCAACTCCATTTAGGACTAGGAAACAAACGCTAGCTCGCCTTACAAAAACACACTCTGCTTTTGAGAAAAGAGCACTCTTCTACTCTACTGTGTTTCCAATAGGGCCAGAACAGTGAGCTTGTTCAGAACATAAGAACTGTGCTTCCTACACACACGGGCCATATCTAGTTCAACTCTGCTTAGGAAACTGACAAGAACAGTAGCTCCTCTTCAGTCCGATACACTGTACTTGCTGGGAACAGACGCGAGTGCTATTTGCACTGTGTATGGCAATTGGAGCACAATAGTGACTTGACTTACCAGAAAACAACTCTTGCTCGTAGGACAAAAAACTGCATGTGACTCAACTCCATTAAGGACTGAGAAACAAATGCTAGCTCGCCTTACATGAAACACACTCTGCTTTTGAGAAAAGAGCACTCTTCTACTCTACTGTGTTTCCTATGGGGTCCAAACAGTGAGCTTGCTCAGAACAAAAGAACTGTGCTTCCTACACGCACGGACCATATCTAGTTCAATTCTGCTTAGTAAACTGACAAGAACAGTAGCTCCTATTCAGTCCAATACACTGTACTTGCTGGGAAAAGACGCGAGTGCTTTTTGCCTTGTAAAGGGCAATGGGAGCACAATAGTGACTTTCCTTACCAGAAAACAACTCTTGTTCATAGGACCAGAAACTGCATGTGATTCAACTCCATTTAGGACTAGGAAACAAACGCTAGCTCGCCTTACAAAAACACACTCTGCTTTTGAGAAAAGAGAACTCTTCTCTTCTACTGTGTTTCCTATGTGTTCCTGAAAAGTGAGCTTGCTCAGAACAAAAAAACTGTGCTTCCTACACATGGCCAATTCTAGTTCAAGTCTGCTTAGGAACCTGACAAGAACAGTAGATCCTCTTCAGTTCAATACACTGTACTTGATGGGAACAGACGCCAGTGCTATTTGTCCTATGTATGGCAATGGCAGCGCAATAGTGACTCTTCTTACCAGAAAACAAATCTTGCTCGTAGGACCAGAAACTGCATGTGATTCCACTCCTTTTAGGACTGGGAAACAAACTCTAGCTCGCTTTACAAGAAACACCCTCTGCTTTTGAGAAAAGAGCACTCTTCTACTCTTCTGTGTTTCCTATAGGGCCAGAACAGTGAGCTTGCTCAGAAAAAAAGAACTGTACTTCCTACACACACGGGCCATATCTAGTTCAACTCTGCTTAGGAAACTGAGAAGAACAGTAGCTCCTTTTCAGTCCAATACACTGTACTTGCTGGGAACAGACGGGAGGGCTATTTACACTGTGTATGGCAAAGGGAGCACAATAGTTACTTTCCTTACCAGAAAACAACTCCTGCTCGTAGGACCAGAAACTGCATGTGATTCCACTCCATTTAGGACTGGGAAACAAACGCTAGCTCGCCTTACAATGAACACATTCTGCTTTAGAGAAAAGAGCACTCTTCTACTCTACTGTGTTTCCTATGGGGTCAAAATAGTGAGCTTGCTCAGAACAAAAGAACTGTGCTTCCTACACACGCGGGCCATATCTAGTTCAACTCTGCTTAGGAAACTGACAAGAACAGTAGCTCCTCTTCAGTCCAATACACTGTACTTGCTGGGAACAGACGTGAGAGCTATTTGCACTATGTATGGCTAGAGGAGCACAATAGTTACTTTCCTTACCAGAAAACAGCTCTTGCTCTTAGGAACAGAAACTCCATGTGATTCAACTCCATTTAGGACTGGGAAACAAACGCTAGCTCACCTTACAAGAAACACACTCTGCTTTAGAGAAAAGAGCACTCTTCTACTCTACTGTGTTTCCTATGGTGTCCGAACAGTGAGCTTGCTCGGAACAAAAGAACTGTGCTTCCTACACACACGGCCATATCTAGTTCAATTCTGCTTAGGAAACTGACAAGAACACTAGATCCTCTTCAGTCCAATACACTGTACTTGCTGGGAACAGACGTCAGTGCTATTTGTCCTATGTATGGCAATGGCAGCGCAATAGTGACTCTTCTTACCAGAAAACAACTCTTGCTAGTAGGACTAGAAACTGCATGTGATTCAACTCCATTTAGGACTGGGAAACAAACACTAGCTCGCCTTACAAGAAAAACACTCTGCTTTAGAGAAAAGAGCACTCTTCCACTCTACTGTGTTTCCTATAGGGCCAGAAGAGTGAGCTTGCTCAGAACAAAAGAACTGTGCTTCCTACACACGGGCCATAACTAGTTCAACTCTGCTTAGGAAACTGACAAGAACAGTAGCTCCTCTTCAGTCAGATACACTGTACTTGCTGGGAACAGACGCGAGTGCTATTTGCACTGTGTAAGTCAATGGGAGCGCAATAGTGACTTTCCTTACCAGAAAACAACTCTTGATCGTAAGATCAGAAACTGCATATGATCAACTCCATTTAGGACTGGGAAACAAATGCTAGCTCGCCTTACATGAAACACACTCTGCTTTTGAGAAAAGAGCACTCTTCTACTCTACTGTGTTTCCTATGGGGTCCAAACAGTGAGCTTGCTCAGAACAAAAGAACTGTGCTTCCTACACGCACGGACCATATCTAGTTCCATTCTGCCTAGTAAACTGACAAGAACAGTAGCTCCTATTCAGTCCAATACACTGTACTTGCTGGGAAAAGACGCAAGTGCTATTTGCCTTGTAAAGGGCAATGGGAGCACAATAGTGACTTTCCTTACCAGAAAACAACTCTTGTTCATAGGACCAGAAACTGCATGTGATTCAACCCCATTTATGACTAGGAAACAAACGCTAACTCGCCTTACAAAAACACACTCTGCTTTTGAGAAAAGAGCACTCTTCTACTCTACTGTGTTTCCTATGTGTTCCGAAAAGTGAGCTTGCTCAGAACAAAAGAACTGTGCTTCCTACACACACGGCCATATCTAGTTCAATTCTGCTTAGGAACCTGACAAGAACAGTAGTTCCTCTTCAGTCCAATACACTGTACTTGCTGGGAACAGACGCCAGTGCTTTTTGTCCTATGTATGGCAATGGCAGCGCAATAGTGACTCTTCTTACCAGAATACAACTCTTGCTCGTAGGACTAGAAACTGCGTGTGATTCAACTCCATTTAGGACTGGGAAAGAAACGCTAGCTCGCCTTACAAGAAACACACTCTGCTTTAGAGAAAAGAGCACTCTTCCACGCTACTGTGTTTCCTATAGGGCCAGAACAGTGAGCTTGCTCAGAACAAAAGAACTGTGCTTCCTACACACGGGCCATAACTAGTTCAACTCTGCTTAGGAAACTGAGAAGAACAGCAGCTCCTCTTCAGTCCGATACACTGTACTTGCTGGGAACAGACGCGAGTGCTATTTGCACTGTGTATGGCAATGGGAGCGCAATAGTGACTTTCCTTACCAGAAAACAACTCTTGATCGTTGGACAAGAAACTGCATGTGATCAACTCCATTTAGGACTGGGAAACAAATGCTAGCTCGCCTTACAAGAAACACACTCTGCTTTTGAGAAAAGAGCACTCTTCTACTCTACTGTGTTTCCTATGTGTTCCAAACAGTGAGCTTGCTCAGAACAAAAAAACTGTGCTTCCTACACACACGGCCATATCTAGTTCAACTCTGCTTAGGAAACTGACAAGAACACTAGATCCTCTTCAGTCCAATACACTGTACTTGCTGGGAACAGACGCCAGTGCTATTTGTCCTGTGTATGGCAATGGCAGTGCAATAGTGACTCTTCTTACCAGAAAACAACTCTTGCTCGTAGGACCAGAAACTGCATGTGATTCAACTCCATTTAGGACTGGGAAACAAACGCTAGCTCGCCTTACAAGAAACACACTTTTCTTTTGAGAAAAGAGCACTCTTCTACTCTACTGTGTTTCCTATGGGGTCCGAACAGTGAGCTTGCTCAGAACAAAAGAACTGTGCTTCCTACACACACGGGCCATATCTAGTTCAACTCTGCTTAGGAAACTGACAAGAACAGTAGCTCCTCTTCCGTCCAATACACTGTACTTGCGGGTACAGACGCGAGTGCTATTTGCACTGTGTATGGCAATTGGAGCACAATAGTGACTCGTCTTACCAGAAAACAACTCTTGCTCGTAGGACAAAAAACTGCATGTGGCTCAACTCCATTTAGGACTGGGAAACAAACGCTAGCTCGCCTTGCAAGAAACAGACTCTGCTTTTGAGTAAAGAGCACTCTTCTACTCTACTGTGTTTCCTATAGGGCCAGAACAGTGAGCTTGCTCAGAACAAAGAACTGTGCTTCCTACACACGGCCATATCTAGTTCAATTCTGCTTAGAAACCTGACAAGGACAGTAGATCCTCTTCAGTCCAGTACACTGTAATTGCTGGGAACAGACACCAGTGCTGTTTGTCCTGTGTTTGGCAATGGCAGCGCAATCGTGACTCTTCATACCAGAAAACAACTCTTGCTCGTAAGATCAGAAACTGCATGTGATTCAACACCATTTAGGACTTGGAAACAAAAGCTAGCTCACCTTACAAGAAACACACTCTGCTTTAGAGAAAAGCGCACTCTTCTACTCTACTGTGTTTCCTATAGGGCCAAAACAGTGAGCTTGCTCAGAACAAGAGGACTGTGCTTCCTACACACGGGCCATAACTAGTTCAACTCTGCTTAGGAAACTGACAAGAACAGCAGCTCCTCTTCAGTCCGATACACTGTACTTGCTGGGAACAGACGCGAGTGCTATTTGCAATGTGTATGGAAATGGGAGCGCAATAGTGACTTTCCTTACCAGAAAACAACTCTTGATCGTAGGACCAGAAACTGCATGTGATCAACTCCATTGATGACTGGGAAACAAACACGAGCTCGCCTTACAAGAAACACACTCTGCTTTAGAGAAAAGAGCACTCTTCTACTCTACTGTGTTTCCTATAGGGCCAAAACAGTGAGCTTGCTCAGAACAAGAGAACTGTGCTTCCTACACACACGGGTCATATCTCGTTCAACTCTGCTTAGGAAACTGACAAGAACAGTAGCTCCTCTTCAGTCCGATACATTGTACTTGCTGGGAACAGACGCGAGTGCTATTTGCACTGTGTATGGCAGTGGGAACACAATAGTGACTTTCCTTACCAGAAAACAACTCTTGCTCGTAGGACAAGAAACTGCATGTGATTCAACTCCATTTAGGACTGGGAAACAAACGCTAGCTCGCCTTACAAGAAACACACTCTGCTTTTAAGAAAAGAGCACTCTTCTACTCTACTGTGTTTCCTATAGGGAAAGAACAGTGAGCTTGCTCAGAACAAAGAACTGTGCTTCCTACACACATGGCCGTATCTAGATCAATTCTGCTTAGGAACCTGACAAGAACAGTAGATCCTCTTCAGTCCAATAAACTGTACTTGCTGCGATCAGACGCCAGTGCTATTTGTCCTGTGTATGGCAATGGCAGCGCAATAGTGACTCTTCTAATGAGAAAATAACTCTTGCTCGTAGGACCAGAAACTGCATGGGATTCAACTCCATTTAGGACTGGGAAACAAACACTAGCTCGCCTTACAAGAAACACACTCTGCTTTTGAGAAAAGAGCACTCTTCTACTCTACTGTGTTTCCTATGGGGTCCAAACAGTGAGCTTGCTCAGAACAAAAGATCTGTGCTTCCTACACACATCGACCATATCTAGTTCAACTCTGCTTTGGAAACTGACAAGAACAGAAGCTGCTCTTCAGTCCAATACACTGCACTTGCTGGGAACAGACGCGAGTGCTATTTGCACTGTGTATGGCAATGGGAGCACAATAGTGACTTCCTTACCAGAAAACAACTCTTGCTCGTAGGACCAGTAACTGCATGTGATTTAACTCCATTTAGGACTGGGAAACAAACGCTAGCTCACCTTACAAGAAACACACTCTGCTTTTGAGAAAAGAGCACTCTTCTACTCTACTGTGTTTCCTATGTGGTCCGAACAGTGAGCTTGCTCAGAACAAAAAAACTGTGCTTCCTCCACACACGGCCATATCTAGTTCAATTCTGCTTAGGAACCTGACATGAACAGTAGATCCTCTTAAGTCCAATACACTGTACTTGCTGGGAACAGACAACAGTGCTATTTGTCCTGTGTATGGCAATGGCAGCACAATAGTGACTCTTCTTACGAGAAAAGATCTCTTGCTCGTAGGACCAGAAACTGCATGGGATTCAACTCCATTTAGGACTGGGAAACAAACGCTAGCTCACCTTACAAGAAACACACTCTGCTTTTGAGAAAAGAGCACTCTTCTACTCTAAAGTGTTTCCTATAGGGCCAGAACAGTGAGCTTGCTCAGAACAAAAGAACTGTGCTTCCTACACACACGGGCCATATCTAGTTCAACTCTGCTTAGGAAACTAACAAGAACAGTAGCTCCTCTTCATTCCGATATACTGTAACACCTGGGAACACACGCGAGTGCTATTTGCACTGTGTATGTCAATGAGAGCGCAATAGTGACTTTCCTTACCAGAAAACAACTCTTGCTCGTAGGACCAGAAACTGCATGTGATTCAACTCCATTTAGGACTGGGAAACAAATGCTAGCTCGCCTTACATGAAACACACACTGCTTTTGAGAAAAGAGCACTCTTCTACTCTACTGTTTTTCCTATGGGGTCCGAAAAGTGAGCTTGCTCAGAACAAAAGAACTGTGCTTTCTACACACACGGGCCATATCTAGTTCACCTCTGCTTAGGAAACTGACATGAACAGTAGTTCCTCTTCAGTCCAATACACTGTACTTGCTGGGAACAGATGCAAGTGCTATTTGCACTGTGTATGGCAATGGGAGCACAATAGTGACTTTTCTTACCAGAAAACAACTCTTGCTCGTAGGAATGGAAACTGCATGTGATTCAACTCCTTTTAGGACTGGGAAACAAACGCTAGCTCGCCTTACAAGAAAAACACTCTGCTTTTGAGAAAAGAGCATTCTTCTAATATACTGTGTTTCCTATAGGGCCAGAACAGTGAGCTTCCTCAGAACAAAAGAACTGTGCTTCCTACACACACGGGCCATATCTAGTTCAACTCTGCTTAGGAAACTGAGAAGAACAGTAGCTCCTCTTCAGTCCAATACACTGTACTTGCTGGGAACAGACAGGAGGGCTATTTGCCCTGTGTATGGCAATGGGAGCGCAAGAGTTACTTTCCTTACCAGAAAACACTCTTGCTCGTAGGACCAGAAACTGCATGTGACTCAACTCCATTTAGGACTGGGAAACAAACGCTAGCTCGCCTTACAAGAATCACACTCTGCTTTTGAGAAAAGAGCAATATTCTACTCTACTGTGTTTCTTATGGGGTCCGAACAGTGAGCCTGCTCAGAACAAAAGAACTGTGCTTCCTACATACACGACCATATCTAGTTCAATTCTGCTTAGGAACCTGACAAGAACAGTAGATCCTCTTCAGTCCAATACACTGTACTTGCTGGGAACAGACGCCAGTGCTATTTGTCCTGTGTATGGCCACGGCAGCGCAATAGTGACTCTTCTTACTATAAAACAACTCTTGCTCGTAGGACCAGAAACTGCATGTGATTCAACTCCATTTAGGACTGGGAAACAAAAGCTAGCTCACCTTACAAGAAACACACTCTGCTTTTGTGGAAAGAGCACTCTTCTACTCTACTGTGTTTCCTATAGGGCCAGAAGAGTGAGCTTGCTCAGAACAAAAGAACTGTGCTTCCTACACACGGGCCATATCTAGTTCAACTCTGCTTAGGAAACTGACAAGAACAGTAGCTCCTCTTCAGTCCGATACACCGTACTTGCTGGGAAAAGACGCAAGTGCTATTTGCCTTGTGTAGGGCCATGGGAGCACAATAGAGACTTTCCTTACCAGAAAACAACTCTTGTTCGTAGGAACAGAAACTGCATGGGATTCAACTCCATTTAGGACTAGGAAACAAACGCTAGCTTGCCTTACAAAAACACACTCTGCTTTAGAGAAAAGAGCACTCTTCTACTCTACTGTGTTTCCTATAGGGCCAGAACAGTGAGCTTGCTCAGAACATATGAACTGTGCTTCCTACACACACGGGCCATATCATGTTCAACTCTGCTTAGGGAACTGACAAGAACAGTAGCTCCTCTTCAGTCCGAAACACTGTACTTGCTGGGAACAGACGCGAGTGCTATTTGCACTGTGTATGGCAATGGGAGCGCAATAGTGACTTTCCTTACCAGAAAACAACTCTTGCTCATAGGACCAGAAACTGCATGTGATTCAACTCCATTTCGGACTGGGATACAAATGCTAGCTCGCCTTCCATGAAACACACTCTGCTTTTGAGAAAAGAGCACTCTTCTACTCTACTGTGCTTCCTATGGGGTCCGAACAGTGAGCTTGCTCAGAACAAAAGAACTGTGCTTCCTACACACACGGGCCATATCTAGTTCAACTCTGCTTAGGAAACTGAGAAGAACAGTAGCTCCTCTTCAGTCCAATACACTGTACTTGCTGGGAACGGACAGGAGGGCTATTTGCACTGTGTATGGCAATGGGAGCGCAAGAGTTACTTTCCTTACCAGAAAACAACTCTTGCTCGTAGGACCAGAAACTGAATATGACTCAACTCCATTTAGGACTGGGAAACAAACGTTAGCTCGCCTTACAAGAATCACACTCTGCTTTTGAGAAAAGAGCAATATTCTACTCTACTGTGTTTTCTATGGGGTCCGAACAGTGAGCCTGCTCAGAACAAAAGAACTGTGCTTCCTACATACACGACCATATCTAGTTCAATTCTGCTTAGGAACCTGACAAGAACAGTAGATCCTCTTCAGTCCAATATACTGTACTTCCTGAAAACAGATGCCAGTGCTATTTGTCCTGTGTATGGCAATGGCAGCGCAATAGTGACTCTTCTTACCATAAAACAACTCTTGCTCGTAGGACCAGAAACTGCATGTGATTCAACTCCATTTAGGACTGGGAAACAAAAGCTAGCTCGCCTTACAAGAAACACACTCTGCTTTAGAGAAAAGAGCACTCTTCTACTCTACTGTGTTTCCTATAGGGCCAGAACAGTGAGCTTGCTCAGAACAAAAGAACTGTGCTTCCTACACACGGGCCATATCTAGTTCAACTCTGCTTAGGAAACTGACAAGAACAGTAGCTCCTCTTCAGTCCGATACACTGTACTTGCTGGGAACAGACGCGAGACTATTTGCACTGTGTATGGCAATGGGAGCGCAATAGTGACTTTCTTTACCAGAAAACAACTCTTGCTCGTAGGACCAGAAACTGCATGTGATTCAACTCCATTTAGGACTGGGAAACAAATGCTAGCTCGCCTTACATGAAACACACTCTGCTTTTGAGAAAAGAGCACTCTTCTACTCTACTGTGCTTCCTATGGGGTCCGAACAGTGAGCTTGCTCAGAACAAAAGAACTGTGCTTCCTACACACACGGGCCATATCTAGTTCAACTCTGCTTAGGAAACTGAGAAGAACAGTAGCTCCTCTTCAGTCCAATACACTGTACTTGCTGGGAACAGACAGGAGGGCTATTTGCCCTGTGTATGGCAATGGGAGCGCAAGAGTTACTTTCCTTACCAGAAAACAACTCTTGCTCGTAGGACCAGAAACTGCATGTGACTCAACTCCATTTAGGACTGGGAAACAAACGCTAGCTCGCCTTACAAGAATCACACTCTGCTTTTGAGAAAAGAGCAATATTCTACTCTACTGTGTTTCTTATGGGGTCCGAACAGTGAGCCTGCTCAGAACAAAAGAACTGTGCTTCCTACATACACGACCATATCTAGTTCAATTCTGCTTAGGAACCTGACAAGAACAGTAGATCCTCTTCAGTCCAATACACTGTACTTGCTGGGAACAGACGCCAGTGCTATTTGTCCTGTGTATGGCAATGGCAGCGCAATAGTGACTCTTCTTACTATAAAACAACTCTTGCTCGTAGGACCAGAAACTGCATGAGATTCAACTCCATTTAGGACTGGGAAACAAAAGCTAGCTCACCTTACAAGAAACACACTCTGCTTTTGTGGAAAGAGCACTCTTCTACTCTACTGTGTTTCCTATAGGGCCAGAACAGTGAGCTTGCTCAGAACAAAAGAACTGTGCTTCCTACACACGGGCCATATCTAGTTCAACTCTGCTTAGGAAACTGACAAGAACAGTAGCTCCTCTTCAGTCCGATACACCGTACTTGCTGGGAAAAGACGCAAGTGCTATTTGCCTTGTGTAGGGCAATGGGAGCGCAATAGAGACTTTCCTTACCAGAAAACAACTCTTGTTCGTAGGACCAGAAACTGCATGGGATTCAACTCCATTTAGGACTAGGAAACAAACGCTAGCTTGCCTTACAAAAACACACTCTGCTTTAGAGAAAAGAGCACTCTTCTACTCTACTGTGTTTCCTATAGGGCCAGAACAGTGAGCTTGCTCAGAACATATGAACTGTGCTTCCTACACACACGGGCCATATCATGTTCAACTCTGCTTAGGGAACTGACAAGAACAGTAGCTCCTCTTCAGTCTGATACACTGTACTTGCTGGGAACCGACGCGGGAGCTATTTGCACTGTGTATGGCAAGGGGAGCACAATAGTGACTTTCCTTACCAGAAAACAACTCTTGCTCTTAGGACCAGAAACTGCATGTGATTCAACTCCATTTAGGACTGGGAAACAAACGCTAGCTCGCCTTACAAGAAACACACTCTGCTTTTGAGAAAAGAGCACTCTTCTACTCTACTGTGTTTCCTATGGTGTCCGAACAGTGAGCTTGCTCAGAACAAAAGAACTGTGCTTCCTACACACACGGCCCTATCTAGTTCAATTCTGCTTAGGAACCTGACAAGAACAGTAGATCCTCTTCAGTCCAATACACTGTACTTGCTGGGAACAGACGCCAGTGCTATTTGTCCTGTGTATGGCAATGGCAGCGCAATAGTGACTCTTCTTACCATAAAACAACTCTTGCTCGTAGGACTAGAAACTGCATGTGATTCAACTCCATTTAAGACTGGGAAACAAACGCTAGCTCGCTTTACAAGAAACACACTCTGCTTTAGAGAAAAGAGCACTCTTCTACTCTACTGTGTTTCCTATATGGCCATAACAGTGAGCTTGGTCAGAACAAAAGAACTGTGCTTCCTACACACGGGCCATAACTAGTTCAACTCTGTTTAGGAAACTGACAAGAACAGTAGCTCCTCTTCAGTCCGAAACACTGTACTTGCTGGGAACTGACGCGAGTGCTATTTGCACTGTGTATGGCAATGGGAGCGCAATAGTGACGTTCCTTACCAGAAAACAACTATTGCTCATAGAACCAGAAACTGCATGTGATTCAACTCCATTTAGGACTGGGATACAAATGCTAGCTCGCCTTACATGAAACACACTCTGCTTTTGAGAAAAGAGCACTCTTCTACTCTACTGTGCTTCCTATGGGGTCCGAACAGTGAGCTTGCTCAGAACAAAAGAACTGTGCTTCCTACACACACCGGCCATATCTAGTTCAACTCTGCTTAGGAAACTGAGAAGAACAGTAGCTCCTCTTCAGTCCAAGATACTGTACTTTCGAGGAACAGACGCGAGTGCTATTTGCACTGTGTATGGCAATTGGAGCACAATAGTGACTCGTCTTACCAGAAAACAACTCTTGCTCGTAGGACAAAAAACTGCATGTGACTCAACTCCATTTAGGACTGGGAAACAAACGCTAGCTCGACTTCCAAGAAACACACTCTGCTTTTGAGAAAAGAGCAATATTCTACTCTACTGTGTTTCCTTTTGGGTCTGAACAGTGAGCTTGCTCAGAACAAAAGAACTGTGCTTCCTACACACACGGCCATAACTAGTTCAATTCTGCTTAGGAACCTGACAAGAACAGTAGATCCTCTTCAGTCCAATACACTGTACTTGCTGCTAACAGACGCCAGTGCTATTTGTCCTGTGTATGGCAATGGCAGCGCAATAGTGACTCTTCTTACCATAAAACAACTCTTGCTCGTAGGACCAGAAACTGCATGTGATTCAACTCCATTTAGGACTGGGAAACAAATGCTAGCTCACCTTACAAGAAACACCCTCTGCTTTAGAGAAAAGAGCACTCTTCTACTCTACTGTGTTTCCTATGGGGTCCGAACAGTGAGCCTGCTCAGAACAAAAGAACTGTGCTTCCTACACACGGGCCATATCTAGTTCAGCTCTGCTTAGGAAACTGACAAGAACAGTAGCTCCTCTTCAGTTCCATGCACTGTACTTGCTGGAAAGAGACGCAAGGGCTATTTGCACTGTGTATGGCAATGGGAGCACAATAGTGACTTTCCTTACCAGAAAACAACTCTTGCTCGTAGGACCAGAAACTGCATGTGATTCCACTCCATTTAGGACTGGGAAGCAAACGCTAGCTCGCCTTACAAGAAACACACTCTGCTTTAGAGAAAAGAGCACTCTTCTACTCTACTGTGTTTCCTATGGGGTCCAAACAGTGAGCTTGCTCAGAACAAAATAACTGTGCTTTTTACACACACGGACCACATCTAGTTCAACTCTGCTTAGGAAACTGACAAGAACAGTAGCTCCTCTTCAGTCCAATACACTGTCCTTGCTGGGAACAGACGCATGTGCTATTTGCACTGTGTATGCCAATGGGAGCTCAATAGTGACTTTCCTTAACAGAAAACAACTCTTGCTCGTAGGACTAGAAACTGCATGTGATTCCACTCCATTTAGGACTGGGAAACAAATGCTAGCTCGCCTTACAAGAAACACACTCTGCTTTAGAAAAAATAGCACTCTTCTACTCTACTGTGTTTCCTATGGGGTCCAAACAGTGAGCTTGCTCAGAACAAAAGAACTGTGCTTAATACACACACGGACCACATCTAGTTCAACTGGGCTTAGGAAACTGACAAGAACAGTAGCTCCTATACAGTCCAATACACTGTACTTGCTGGGAAAAGACGCGAGTGCTATTTGCCTTGTGTAGGGCAATGGGAGCGCAATAGTGACTTTCCTTACCAGAAAACAACTCTTGTTCGTAGGACCAGAAACTGCATGTGATTCAACTCCATTTAGGACTGGGAAACAAACTCTAGCTCGCTTTACAAGAAACACACTCTGCTTTTGAGAAAAGAGCACTCTTCTACTCTACTGTGTTTCCTATAGGGCCAGAACAGTGAGCTTGCTCAGAACATAAGACCTGTGCTTCCTAAACACACGGGCCAAATCTAGTTCAACTCTGCTTAGGAAACTGACAAGAACAGTAGCTCCTCTTCAGTCCTATACACTGTACTTGTGGAGAACAGAAGCGAGTGGTATTTGCACTGTGTATGGCAATTGGAGCACAATAGTGACTTGTCTTACCAGAAAACAACTCTTGCTCGTTGGACAAAAAACTGCATGTGACTCAACTCCATTTAGGACTGGGAAACAAACGCTAGCTCGACTTCCAAGAAACACACTCTGCTTTTGAGAAAAGAGCACTCTTCTACTCTACTGTGTTTCCTATGTGTTCCGAACAGTGAGCTTGCTCAGAACAAAAGAACTGTGCTTCCTACACACACGGCCATAACTAGTTCAATTCTGCTTAGGAACCTGACAAGAACAGTAGATCCTCTTCAGTCCAATACACTGTACTTGCTGCTAACAGACACCAGTGCTATTTGTCCTGTGTATGGCAATGGCAGCGCAATAGTGACTCTTCTTACCATAAAACAACTCTTGCTCGTAGGACCAGAAAGTGCATGTGATTCAACTCCATTTAGGACTGGGAAAAAAAGCTAGCTCACCTTACAAGAAACACCCTCTGCTTTAGAGAAAAGAGCACTCTTCTACTCTACTGTGTTTCCTATGGGGCCAGAACAGTGAGCTTGCTCAGAATAAAAGAACTGTGCTTCCTACACATGGGCCATATCTAGTTCAACTCTGCTTAGGAAACTGACAAGAACAGTAGCTCCTCTTCAGTCCGATACACTGTACTTGCTGGGAACAGACGCGAGTGCTATTTGCAGTGTGTATGGCAATGGGAGCGCAATAGTGACTTTCCTTACCAGAAAACAACTCTTGCTTGTAGGACCAGAAACTGCATGTGATTCCACTCCATTTAGGACTGGGAAGCAAATGATAGCTCGCCTTACAAGAAACACACTCTGCTTTAGAGAAAAGAGCACTCTTCTACTCTACTGTGTTTACTGTGGGATCCAAACAGTGTGCTTGCTCAGATCAAAAGAACTGTGCTTCCTACACACACGGACCATATCTAGTTCAACTCTGCTAAGGAAACTGACAAGAACAGTAGCTCCTCTTCAGTCCAATACACTGTACTTGCTGGGAACAGACGCATGTGCTATTTGCACTGTGTATGCCAAAGGGAGCGCAATAGTGACTTTCCTTACCAGAAAACAAAGCTTGCTCCTAGGACTAGAAACTGCATGTGATTCCACTCCATTTAGGACTGGGAAACAAATGCTAGCTCGTCTTACAAGAAACACACTCTGCTTTAGAGAAAATAGCACTCTTCTACTCTACTGTGTTTCCTATGGGGTCCAAACAGTGAGCTTGCTCAGAACAAAAGAACTGTGCTTAATACACACACGGACCACATCTAGTTCAACTCTGCTTGGAAAATGACAAGAACAGTAGCTCCTATTCAGTCCAATACACTGTACTTGCTGGGAAAAGATGCGAGTGCTATTTGACTTGTGTAGGGCAATGGGAGCGCAATAGTGACTTTCCTTACCAGAAAACAACTCTTGTTCGTAGGACCAGAAACTGCATGTGATTCAACTCCATTTAGGACTGGGAAAAAAACTCTAGCTCGCTTTACAAGAATCACACTCTGCTTTTGAGAAAAGAGCACTCTTCTACTCTACTGTGTTTCCTACTGGGCCAGAACAGTCAGCTTGCTCAGAACATAAGAACTGTGCTTTCTACACACACGGGCCATATCTAGTTCAAATCTGCTTAGGAAACTGACAAGAACAGTAGCTCCTCTTCAGTCCGAAACACTGTACTTGCTGGGAACAGACGCGAGTGCTATTTGCACTGTGTATGGCCATGGGAGCACAATAGTGACTTTCCTTACCAGAAAACAAATCTTGCTCATAGGACCAGAAACTGCATGTGATTCAACTCCATTTCAGACTGGGATACAAATGCTAGCTCGCCTTCCATGAAACACACTCTGCTTTTGAGAAAAGAGCACTCTTCTACTCTACTGTGCTTCCTATGGGGTCCGAACAGTGAGCTTGCTCAGAACAAAAGAACTGTGCTTCCTACACACAAGGGCCATATCTAGTTCAACTCTGCTTAGGAAACTGAGAAGAACAGTAGCTCCTCTTCAGTCCAATACACTGTACTTTTGGGGAACAGACGCGAGTGCTATTTGCACTGTGTATGGCAATTGGAGCACAATAGTGACTCGTCTTACCAGAAAACAACTCTTGCTCGTAGGACAAATAACTGCATGTGACTCAACTCCATTTAGGACTGGGAAACAAACGCTAGCTCGCCTTACAAGAAACACACTCTGCTTTTGAGAAAAGAGCACTCTTCTACTCTACTGTGTTTCCTTTTGGGTCTGAACAGTGAGCTTGCTCAGAACAAAAGAACTGTGCTTCCTACACACACGGCCATAACTAGTTCAATTCTGCTTAGGAACCTGACAAGAACAGTAGATCCTCTTCAGTCCAACACACTGTACTTGCTGCTAACAGACGCCAGTGCTTTTTGTCCTGTGTATGGCAATGGCAGCGCAATAGTGACTCTTCTTACCATAAAACAACTCTTGCTCGTAGGACCAGAAACTGCATGTGATTCCACTCCATTTAGGACTGGGAAGCAAATGATAGCTCGCCTTACAAGAAACACACTCTGCTTTAGAGAAAAGAGCACTCTTCTACTCTACTGTGTTTCCTATAGGGCCAGAACAGTGAGCTTGCTCAGAACAAAAGAACTGTGCTTCCTACACACGGGCCATATCTAGTTCAACTCTGCTTAGGAAACTGACAAGAACAGTAGCTCCTCTTCAGTCCGATACACTGTACTTGGTGGGAACAGACGCGAGTGCTATTTGCACTGTGTATGGCAATGGGAGCGCAAAAGTGACTTTCTTTACCAGAAAACAACTCTTGCTCGTAGGACCAGAAACTGCATGTGATTCAACTCCATTTAGGACTGGGAAACAAATGCTAGCTCGCCTTACATGAAACACACTCTGCTTTTGAGAAAAGAGCACTCTTCTACTCTACTGTGCTTCCTATGGGGTCCGAACAGTGAGCTTGCTCAGAACAAAAGAACTGTGCTTCCTACACACACGGGCCATATCTAGTTCAACTCTGCTTAGGAAACTGACAAGAACAGTAGCTCCTCTTCAGTCCAATACACTGTACTTGCTGGGAACAGACAGGAGGGCTATTTGCACTGTGTATGGCAATGGGAGCGCAAGAGTTACTTTCCTTACCAGAAAACGACTCTTGCTCGTAGGACCAGAAACTGCATGTGACTCAACTCCATTTAGGACTGCGAAACAAACGCTAGCTCGCCTTACAAGAATCACACTCTGCTTTTGAGAAAAGAGCACTCTTCTACTCTACTGTGTTTCCTATGGGGTCCGAACAGTGAGCCTGCTCAGAACAAAAGAACTGTGCTTCCTACATACACGACCATATCTAGTTCAATTCTGCTTAGGAACCTGACAAGAACAGTAGATCCTCTTCAGTCCATACACTGTACTTCCTGGGAACAGATGCCAGTGCTATTTGTCCTGTGTATGGCAATGGCAGCGCAATAGTGACTCTTCTTACCATAAAACAACTCTTGCTCGTAGGACCAGAAACTGCATGTGATTCACCTCCATTTAGTACTGGGAAACAAAAGCTAGCTCGCCTTACAAGAAACATTCTGCTTTAGAGAAAAGAGCACTCTTCTACTCTACTGTGTTTCCTATAGGGCCAGAACAGTGAGCTTGCTCAGAACAAAAGAACTGTGCTTCCTACACACGGGCCATATCTAGTTCAACTCTGCTTAGGAAACTGACAAGAACAGTAGCTCCTCTTCAGTCCGATACACTGTACTTGGTGGGAACAGACGCGAGTGCTATTTGTACTGTGTATGGCAATGGGAGCGCAATAGTGACTTTCTTTACCAGAAAACAACTCTTGCTCGTAGGACCAGAAACTGCATGTGATTCAACTCCATTTAGGACTGGGAAACAAATGCTAGCTCGCCTTACATGAAACACACTCTGCTTTTGAGAAAAGAGCACTCTTCTACTCTACTGTGCTTCCTATGGGGTCCGAACAGTGAGCTTGCTCAGAACAAAAGAACTGTGCTTCCTACACACACGGGCCATATCTAGTTCAACTCTGCTTAGGAAACTGAGAAGAACAGTAGCTCCTCTTCAGTCCAATACACTGTACTTGCTGGGAACAGTCAGGAGGGCTATTTGCACTGTGTATGGCAATGGGAGCGCAAGAGTTACTTTCCTTACCAGAAAACGACTCTTGCTCGTAGGACCAGAAACTGTATGTGACTCAACTCCATTTAGGACTGGGAAACAAACGCTAGCTCGCCTTACAAGAATCACACTCTGCTTTTGAGAAAAGAGCACTCTTCTACTCTACTGTGTTTCCTATGGGGTCCGAACAGTGAGCCTGCTCAGAACAAAAGAACTGTGCTTCCTACATACACGACCATATCTAGTTCAATTCTGCTTAGGAACCTGACAAGAACAG
The DNA here is from genome assembly GCF_949786415.1 of Peromyscus eremicus. Classification (NCBI taxonomy): domain Eukaryota; kingdom Metazoa; phylum Chordata; class Mammalia; order Rodentia; family Cricetidae; genus Peromyscus; species Peromyscus eremicus. The sequence goes on from NW_026734621.1 coordinate 129,978, forward strand.
TAGATCCTCTTCAGTCCAATACACTGTACTTCCTGGGAACAGATGCCAGTGCTATTTGTCCTGTGTATGGCAATGGCAGCGCAATAGTGACTCTTCTTACCATAAAACAACTCTTGCTCGTAGGACCAGAAACTGCATGTGATTCACCTCCATTTAGTACTGGGAAACAAAAGCTAGCTCGCCTTACAAGAAACATTCTGCTTTAGAGAAAAGAGCACTCTTCTACTCTACTGTGTTTCCTATAGGGCCAGAACAGTGAGCTTGCTCAGAACAAAAGAACTGTGCTTCCTACACACGGGCCATATCTAGTTCAACTCTGCTTAGGAAACTGACAAGAACAGTAGCTCCTCTTAAGTCCGATACACTGTACTTGCTGGGAACAGACCCGAGTGCTATTTGCACTGTGTATGGCAATGGGAGCGCAATAGTGACTTTCTTTACCAGAAAACAACTCTTGCTCGTAGGACCAGAAACTGCATGTGATACAACTCCATTTAGGACTGGGAAACAAATGCTAGCTCGCCTTACATGAAACACACTCTGCTTTTGAGAAAAGAGCACTCTTCTACTCTACTGTGCTTCCTATGGGGTCCGAACAGTGAGCTTGCTCAGAACAAAAGAACTGTGCTTCCTACACACTCGGGCCATATCTAGTTCAACTCTGCTTAGGAAACTGAGAAGAACAGTAGCTCCTCTTCAGTCCAATACACTGTACTTGCTGGGAACAGACAGGAGGGCTATTTGCACTGTGTATGGCAATGGGAGCGCAAGAGTTACTTTCCTTACCAGAAAACAACTCTTGCTCGTAGGACCAGAAACTGAATATGACTCAACTCCATTTAGGACTGGGAAACAAACGTTAGCTCGCCTTACAAGAATCACACTCTGCTTTTGAGAAAAGAGCAATATTCTACTCTACTGTGTTTCCTATGGGGTCCGAACAGTGAGCCTGCTCAGAACAAAAGAACTGTGCTTCCTACATACACGACCATATCTAGTTCAATTCTGCTTAGGAACCTGACAAGAACAGTAGATCCTCTTCAGTCCAATATACTGTACTTCCTGAAAACAGATGCCAGTGCTATTTGTCCTGTGTATGGCAATGGCAGCGCAATAGTGACTCTTCTTACCATAAAACAACTCTTGCTCGTAGGACCAGAAACTGCATGTGATTCAACTCCATTTAGGACTGGGAAACAAAAGCTAGCTCGCCTTACAAGAAACACACTCTGCTTTAGAGAAAAGAGCACTCTTCTACTCTACTGTGTTTCCTATAGGGCCAGAACAGTGAGCTTGCTCAGAACAAAAGAACTGTGCTTCCTACACACGGGCCATATCTAGTTCAACTCTGCTTAGGAAACTGACAAGAACAGTAGCTCCTCTTCAGTCCAATAAACTGTACTTGCTGCGATCAGACGCCAGTGCTATTTGTCCTGTGTATGGCAATGGCAGCGCAATAGTGACTCTTCTAATGAGAAAATAACTCTTGCTCGTAGGACCAGAAACTGCATGGGATTCAACTCCATTTAGGACTGGGAAACAAACACTAGCTCGCCTTACAAGAAACACACTCTGCTTTTGAGAAAAGAGCACTCTTCTACTCTACTGTGTTTCCTATGGGGTCCAAACAGTGAGCTTGCTCAGAACAAAAGATCTGTGCTTCCTACACACATCGACCATATCTAGTTCAACTCTGCTTTGGAAACTGACAAGAACAGAAGCTGCTCTTCAGTCCAATACACTGCACTTGCTGGGAACAGACGCGAGTGCTATTTGCACTGTGTATGGCAATGGGAGCACAATAGTGACTTCCTTACCAGAAAACAACTCTTGCTCGTAGGACCAGTAACTGCATGTGATTTAACTCCATTTAGGACTGGGAAACAAACGCTAGCTCACCTTACAAGAAACACACTCTGCTTTTGAGAAAAGAGCACTCTTCTACTCTACTGTGTTTCCTATGTGGTCCGAACAGTGAGCTTGCTCAGAACAAAAAAACTGTGCTTCCTCCACACACGGCCATATCTAGTTCAATTCTGCTTAGGAACCTGACATGAACAGTAGATCCTCTTAAGTCCAATACACTGTACTTGCTGGGAACAGACAACAGTGCTATTTGTCCTGTGTATGGCAATGGCAGCACAATAGTGACTCTTCTTACGAGAAAAGATCTCTTGCTCGTAGGACCAGAAACTGCATGGGATTCAACTCCATTTAGGACTGGGAAACAAACGCTAGCTCACCTTACAAGAAACACACTCTGCTTTTGAGAAAAGAGCACTCTTCTACTCTAAAGTGTTTCCTATAGGGCCAGAACAGTGAGCTTGCTCAGAACAAAAGAACTGTGCTTCCTACACACACGGGCCATATCTAGTTCAACTCTGCTTAGGAAACTAACAAGAACAGTAGCTCCTCTTCATTCCGATATACTGTAACACCTGGGAACACACGCGAGTGCTATTTGCACTGTGTATGTCAATGAGAGCGCAATAGTGACTTTCCTTACCAGAAAACAACTCTTGCTCGTAGGACCAGAAACTGCATGATATTCAACTCCATTTAGGACTGGGAAACAAATGCTAGCTCGCCTTACATGAAACACACACTGCTTTTGAGAAAAGAGCACTCTTCTACTCTACTGTTTTTCCTATGGGGTCCGAAAAGTGAGCTTGCTCAGAACAAAAGAACTGTGCTTTCTACACACACGGGCCATATCTAGTTCACCTCTGCTTAGGAAACTGACATGAACAGTAGTTCCTCTTCAGTCCAATACACTGTACTTGCTGGGAACAGATGCAAGTGCTATTTGCACTGTGTATGGCAATGGGAGCACAATAGTGACTTTTCTTACCAGAAAACAACTCTTGCTCGTAGGAATGGAAACTGCATGTGATTCAACTCCTTTTAGGACTGGGAAACAAACGCTAGCTCGCCTTACAAGAAAAACACTCTGCTTTTGAGAAAAGAGCATTCTTCTAATATACTGTGTTTCCTATAGGGCCAGAACAGTGAGCTTCCTCAGAACAAAAGAACTGTGCTTCCTACACACACGGGCCATATCTAGTTCAACTCTGCTTAGGAAACTGAGAAGAACAGTAGCTCCTCTTCAGTCCAATACACTGTACTTGCTGGGAACAGACAGGAGGGCTATTTGCCCTGTGTATGGCAATGGGAGCGCAAGAGTTACTTTCCTTACCAGAAAACACTCTTGCTCGTAGGACCAGAAACTGCATGTGACTCAACTCCATTTAGGACTGGGAAACAAACGCTAGCTCGCCTTACAAGAATCACACTCTGCTTTTGAGAAAAGAGCAATATTCTACTCTACTGTGTTTCTTATGGGGTCCGAACAGTGAGCCTGCTCAGAACAAAAGAACTGTGCTTCCTACATACACGACCATATCTAGTTCAATTCTGCTTAGGAACCTGACAAGAACAGTAGATCCTCTTCAGTCCAATACACTGTACTTGCTGGGAACAGACGCCAGTGCTATTTGTCCTGTGTATGGCCACGGCAGCGCAATAGTGACTCTTCTTACTATAAAACAACTCTTGCTCGTAGGACCAGAAACTGCATGTGATTCAACTCCATTTAGGACTGGGAAACAAAAGCTAGCTCACCTTACAAGAAACACACTCTGCTTTTGTGGAAAGAGCACTCTTCTACTCTACTGTGTTTCCTATAGGGCCAGAAGAGTGAGCTTGCTCAGAACAAAAGAACTGTGCTTCCTACACACGGGCCATATCTAGTTCAACTCTGCTTAGGAAACTGACAAGAACAGTAGCTCCTCTTCAGTCCGATACACCGTACTTGCTGGGAAAAGACGCAAGTGCTATTTGCCTTGTGTAGGGCCATGGGAGCACAATAGAGACTTTCCTTACCAGAAAACAACTCTTGTTCGTAGGAACAGAAACTGCATGGGATTCAACTCCATTTAGGACTAGGAAACAAACGCTAGCTTGCCTTACAAAAACACACTCTGCTTTAGAGAAAAGAGCACTCTTCTACTCTACTGTGTTTCCTATAGGGCCAGAACAGTGAGCTTGCTCAGAACATATGAACTGTGCTTCCTACACACACGGGCCATATCATGTTCAACTCTGCTTAGGGAACTGACAAGAACAGTAGCTCCTCTTCAGTCCGAAACACTGTACTTGCTGGGAACAGACGCGAGTGCTATTTGCACTGTGTATGGCAATGGGAGCGCAATAGTGACTTTCCTTACCAGAAAACAACTCTTGCTCATAGGACCAGAAACTGCATGTGATTCAACTCCATTTCGGACTGGGATACAAATGCTAGCTCGCCTTCCATGAAACACACTCTGCTTTTGAGAAAAGAGCACTCTTCTACTCTACTGTGCTTCCTATGGGGTCCGAACAGTGAGCTTGCTCAGAACAAAAGAACTGTGCTTCCTACACACACGGGCCATATCTAGTTCAACTCTGCTTAGGAAACTGAGAAGAACAGTAGCTCCTCTTCAGTCCAATACACTGTACTTGCTGGGAACGGACAGGAGGGCTATTTGCACTGTGTATGGCAATGGGAGCGCAAGAGTTACTTTCCTTACCAGAAAACAACTCTTGCTCGTAGGACCAGAAACTGAATATGACTCAACTCCATTTAGGACTGGGAAACAAACGTTAGCTCGCCTTACAAGAATCAGACTCTGCTTTTGAGAAAAGAGCAATATTCTACTCTACTGTGTTTTCTATGGGGTCCGAACAGTGAGCCTGCTCAGAACAAAAGAACTGTGCTTCCTACATACACGACCATATCTAGTTCAATTCTGCTTAGGAACCTGACAAGAACAGTAGATCCTCTTCAGTCCAATATACTGTACTTCCTGAAAACAGATGCCAGTGCTATTTGTCCTGTGTATGGCAATGGCAGCGCAATAGTGACTCTTCTTACCATAAAACAACTCTTGCTCGTAGGACCAGAAACTGCATGTGATTCAACTCCATTTAGGACTGGGAAACAAAAGCTAGCTCGCCTTACAAGAAACACACTCTGCTTTAGAGAAAAGAGCACTCTTCTACTCTACTGTGTTTCCTATAGGGCCAGAACAGTGAGCTTGCTCAGAACAAAAGAACTGTGCTTCCTACACACGGGCCATATCTAGTTCAACTCTGCTTAGGAAACTGACAAGAACAGTAGCTCCTCTTCAGTCCGATACACTGTACTTGCTGGGAACAGACGCGAGACTATTTGCACTGTGTATGGCAATGGGAGCGCAATAGTGACTTTCTTTACCAGAAAACAACTCTTGCTCGTAGGACCAGAAACTGCATGTGATTCAACTCCATTTAGGACTGGGAAACAAATGCTAGCTCGCCTTACATGAAACACACTCTGCTTTTGAGAAAAGAGCACTCTTCTACTCTACTGTGCTTCCTATGGGGTCCGAACAGTGAGCTTGCTCAGAACAAAAGAACTGTGCTTCCTACACACACGGGCCATATCTAGTTCAACTCTGCTTAGGAAACTGAGAAGAACAGTAGCTCCTCTTCAGTCCAATACACTGTACTTGCTGGGAACAGACAGGAGGGCTATTTGCCCTGTGTATGGCAATGGGAGCGCAAGAGTTACTTTCCTTACCAGAAAACAACTCTTGCTCGTAGGACCAGAAACTGCATGTGACTCAACTCCATTTAGGACTGGGAAACAAACGCTAGCTCGCCTTACAAGAATCACACTCTGCTTTTGAGAAAAGAGCAATATTCTACTCTACTGTGTTTCTTATGGGGTCCGAACAGTGAGCCTGCTCAGAACAAAAGAACTGTGCTTCCTACATACACGACCATATCTAGTTCAATTCTGCTTAGGAACCTGACAAGAACAGTAGATCCTCTTCAGTCCAATACACTGTACTTGCTGGGAACAGACGCCAGTGCTATTTGTCCTGTGTATGGCAATGGCAGCGCAATAGTGACTCTTCTTACTATAAAACAACTCTTGCTCGTAGGACCAGAAACTGCATGAGATTCAACTCCATTTAGGACTGGGAAACAAAAGCTAGCTCACCTTACAAGAAACACACTCTGCTTTTGTGGAAAGAGCACTCTTCTACTCTACTGTGTTTCCTATAGGGCCAGAACAGTGAGCTTGCTCAGAACAAAAGAACTGTGCTTCCTACACACGGGCCATATCTAGTTCAACTCTGCTTAGGAAACTGACAAGAACAGTAGCTCCTCTTCAGTCCGATACACCGTACTTGCTGGGAAAAGACGCAAGTGCTATTTGCCTTGTGTAGGGCAATGGGAGCGCAATAGAGACTTTCCTTACCAGAAAACAACTCTTGTTCGTAGGACCAGAAACTGCATGGGATTCAACTCCATTTAGGACTAGGAAACAAACGCTAGCTTGCCTTACAAAAACACACTCTGCTTTAGAGAAAAGAGCACTCTTCTACTCTACTGTGTTTCCTATAGGGCCAGAACAGTGAGCTTGCTCAGAACATATGAACTGTGCTTCCTACACACACGGGCCATATCATGTTCAACTCTGCTTAGGGAACTGACAAGAACAGTAGCTCCTCTTCAGTCTGATACACTGTACTTGCTGGGAACCGACGCGGGAGCTATTTGCACTGTGTATGGCAAGGGGAGCACAATAGTGACTTTCCTTACCAGAAAACAACTCTTGCTCTTAGGACCAGAAACTGCATGTGATTCAACTCCATTTAGGACTGGGAAACAAACGCTAGCTCGCCTTACAAGAAACACACTCTGCTTTTGAGAAAAGAGCACTCTTCTACTCTACTGTGTTTCCTATGGTGTCCGAACAGTGAGCTTGCTCAGAACAAAAGAACTGTGCTTCCTACACACACGGCCCTATCTAGTTCAATTCTGCTTAGGAACCTGACAAGAACAGTAGATCCTCTTCAGTCCAATACACTGTACTTGCTGGGAACAGACGCCAGTGCTATTTGTCCTGTGTATGGCAATGGCAGCGCAATAGTGACTCTTCTTACCATAAAACAACTCTTGCTCGTAGGACTAGAAACTGCATGTGATTCAACTCCATTTAAGACTGGGAAACAAACGCTAGCTCGCTTTACAAGAAACACACTCTGCTTTAGAGAAAAGAGCACTCTTCTACTCTACTGTGTTTCCTATATGGCCATAACAGTGAGCTTGGTCAGAACAAAAGAACTGTGCTTCCTACACACGGGCCATAACTAGTTCAACTCTGTTTAGGAAACTGACAAGAACAGTAGCTCCTCTTCAGTCCGAAACACTGTACTTGCTGGGAACTGACGCGAGTGCTATTTGCACTGTGTATGGCAATGGGAGCGCAATAGTGACGTTCCTTACCAGAAAACAACTATTGCTCATAGAACCAGAAACTGCATGTGATTCAACTCCATTTAGGACTGGGATACAAATGCTAGCTCGCCTTACATGAAACACACTCTGCTTTTGAGAAAAGAGCACTCTTCTACTCTACTGTGCTTCCTATGGGGTCCGAACAGTGAGCTTGCTCAGAACAAAAGAACTGTGCTTCCTACACACACCGGCCATATCTAGTTCAACTCTGCTTAGGAAACTGAGAAGAACAGTAGCTCCTCTTCAGTCCAAGATACTGTACTTTCGAGGAACAGACGCGAGTGCTATTTGCACTGTGTATGGCAATTGGAGCACAATAGTGACTCGTCTTACCAGAAAACAACTCTTGCTCGTAGGACAAAAAACTGCATGTGACTCAACTCCATTTAGGACTGGGAAACAAACGCTAGCTCGACTTCCAAGAAACACACTCTGCTTTTGAGAAAAGAGCAATATTCTACTCTACTGTGTTTCCTTTTGGGTCTGAACAGTGAGCTTGCTCAGAACAAAAGAACTGTGCTTCCTACACACACGGCCATAACTAGTTCAATTCTGCTTAGGAACCTGACAAGAACAGTAGATCCTCTTCAGTCCAATACACTGTACTTGCTGCTAACAGACGCCAGTGCTATTTGTCCTGTGTATGGCAATGGCAGCGCAATAGTGACTCTTCTTACCATAAAACAACTCTTGCTCGTAGGACCAGAAACTGCATGTGATTCAACTCCATTTAGGACTGGGAAACAAATGCTAGCTCACCTTACAAGAAACACCCTCTGCTTTAGAGAAAAGAGCACTCTTCTACTCTACTGTGTTTCCTATGGGGTCCGAACAGTGAGCCTGCTCAGAACAAAAGAACTGTGCTTCCTACACACGGGCCATATCTAGTTCAGCTCTGCTTAGGAAACTGACAAGAACAGTAGCTCCTCTTCAGTTCCATGCACTGTACTTGCTGGAAAGAGACGCAAGGGCTATTTGCACTGTGTATGGCAATGGGAGCACAATAGTGACTTTCCTTACCAGAAAACAACTCTTGCTCGTAGGACCAGAAACTGCATGTGATTCCACTCCATTTAGGACTGGGAAGCAAACGCTAGCTCGCCTTACAAGAAACACACTCTGCTTTAGAGAAAAGAGCACTCTTCTACTCTACTGTGTTTCCTATGGGGTCCAAACAGTGAGCTTGCTCAGAACAAAATAACTGTGCTTTTTACACACACGGACCACATCTAGTTCAACTCTGCTTAGGAAACTGACAAGAACAGTAGCTCCTCTTCAGTCCAATACACTGTCCTTGCTGGGAACAGACGCATGTGCTATTTGCACTGTGTATGCCAATGGGAGCTCAATAGTGACTTTCCTTAACAGAAAACAACTCTTGCTCGTAGGACTAGAAACTGCATGTGATTCCACTCCATTTAGGACTGGGAAACAAATGCTAGCTCGCCTTACAAGAAACACACTCTGCTTTAGAAAAAATAGCACTCTTCTACTCTACTGTGTTTCCTATGGGGTCCAAACAGTGAGCTTGCTCAGAACAAAAGAACTGTGCTTAATACACACACGGACCACATCTAGTTCAACTGGGCTTAGGAAACTGACAAGAACAGTAGCTCCTATACAGTCCAATACACTGTACTTGCTGGGAAAAGACGCGAGTGCTATTTGCCTTGTGTAGGGCAATGGGAGCGCAATAGTGACTTTCCTTACCAGAAAACAACTCTTGTTCGTAGGACCAGAAACTGCATGTGATTCAACTCCATTTAGGACTGGGAAACAAACTCTAGCTCGCTTTACAAGAAACACACTCTGCTTTTGAGAAAAGAGCACTCTTCTACTCTACTGTGTTTCCTATAGGGCCAGAACAGTGAGCTTGCTCAGAACATAAGACCTGTGCTTCCTAAACACACGGGCCAAATCTAGTTCAACTCTGCTTAGGAAACTGACAAGAACAGTAGCTCCTCTTCAGTCCTATACACTGTACTTGTGGAGAACAGAAGCGAGTGGTATTTGCACTGTGTATGGCAATTGGAGCACAATAGTGACTTGTCTTACCAGAAAACAACTCTTGCTCGTTGGACAAAAAACTGCATGTGACTCAACTCCATTTAGGACTGGGAAACAAACGCTAGCTCGACTTCCAAGAAACACACTCTGCTTTTGAGAAAAGAGCACTCTTCTACTCTACTGTGTTTCCTATGTGTTCCGAACAGTGAGCTTGCTCAGAACAAAAGAACTGTGCTTCCTACACACACGGCCATAACTAGTTCAATTCTGCTTAGGAACCTGACAAGAACAGTAGATCCTCTTCAGTCCAATACACTGTACTTGCTGCTAACAGACACCAGTGCTATTTGTCCTGTGTATGGCAATGGCAGCGCAATAGTGACTCTTCTTACCATAAAACAACTCTTGCTCGTAGGACCAGAAAGTGCATGTGATTCAACTCCATTTAGGACTGGGAAAAAAAGCTAGCTCACCTTACAAGAAACACCCTCTGCTTTAGAGAAAAGAGCACTCTTCTACTCTACTGTGTTTCCTATGGGGCCAGAACAGTGAGCTTGCTCAGAATAAAAGAACTGTGCTTCCTACACATGGGCCATATCTAGTTCAACTCTGCTTAGGAAACTGACAAGAACAGTAGCTCCTCTTCAGTCCGATACACTGTACTTGCTGGGAACAGACGCGAGTGCTATTTGCAGTGTGTATGGCAATGGGAGCGCAATAGTGACTTTCCTTACCAGAAAACAACTCTTGCTTGTAGGACCAGAAACTGCATGTGATTCCACTCCATTTAGGACTGGGAAGCAAATGATAGCTCGCCTTACAAGAAACACACTCTGCTTTAGAGAAAAGAGCACTCTTCTACTCTACTGTGTTTACTGTGGGATCCAAACAGTGTGCTTGCTCAGATCAAAAGAACTGTGCTTCCTACACACACGGACCATATCTAGTTCAACTCTGCTAAGGAAACTGACAAGAACAGTAGCTCCTCTTCAGTCCAATACACTGTACTTGCTGGGAACAGACGCATGTGCTATTTGCACTGTGTATGCCAAAGGGAGCGCAATAGTGACTTTCCTTACCAGAAAACAAAGCTTGCTCCTAGGACTAGAAACTGCATGTGATTCCACTCCATTTAGGACTGGGAAACAAATGCTAGCTCGTCTTACAAGAAACACACTCTGCTTTAGAGAAAATAGCACTCTTCTACTCTACTGTGTTTCCTATGGGGTCCAAACAGTGAGCTTGCTCAGAACAAAAGAACTGTGCTTAATACACACACGGACCACATCTAGTTCAACTCTGCTTGGAAAATGACAAGAACAGTAGCTCCTATTCAGTCCAATACACTGTACTTGCTGGGAAAAGATGCGAGTGCTATTTGACTTGTGTAGGGCAATGGGAGCGCAATAGTGACTTTCCTTACCAGAAAACAACTCTTGTTCGTAGGACCAGAAACTGCATGTGATTCAACTCCATTTAGGACTGGGAAAAAAACTCTAGCTCGCTTTACAAGAATCACACTCTGCTTTTGAGAAAAGAGCACTCTTCTACTCTACTGTGTTTCCTACTGGGCCAGAACAGTCAGCTTGCTCAGAACATAAGAACTGTGCTTTCTACACACACGGGCCATATCTAGTTCAAATCTGCTTAGGAAACTGACAAGAACAGTAGCTCCTCTTCAGTCCGAAACACTGTACTTGCTGGGAACAGACGCGAGTGCTATTTGCACTGTGTATGGCCATGGGAGCACAATAGTGACTTTCCTTACCAGAAAACAAATCTTGCTCATAGGACCAGAAACTGCATGTGATTCAACTCCATTTCAGACTGGGATACAAATGCTAGCTCGCCTTCCATGAAACACACTCTGCTTTTGAGAAAAGAGCACTCTTCTACTCTACTGTGCTTCCTATGGGGTCCGAACAGTGAGCTTGCTCAGAACAAAAGAACTGTGCTTCCTACACACAAGGGCCATATCTAGTTCAACTCTGCTTAGGAAACTGAGAAGAACAGTAGCTCCTCTTCAGTCCAATACACTGTACTTTTGGGGAACAGACGCGAGTGCTATTTGCACTGTGTATGGCAATTGGAGCACAATAGTGACTCGTCTTACCAGAAAACAACTCTTGCTCGTAGGACAAATAACTGCATGTGACTCAACTCCATTTAGGACTGGGAAACAAACGCTAGCTCGCCTTACAAGAAACACACTCTGCTTTTGAGAAAAGAGCACTCTTCTACTCTACTGTGTTTCCTTTTGGGTCTGAACAGTGAGCTTGCTCAGAACAAAAGAACTGTGCTTCCTACACACACGGCCATAACTAGTTCAATTCTGCTTAGGAACCTGACAAGAACAGTAGATCCTCTTCAGTCCAACACACTGTACTTGCTGCTAACAGACGCCAGTGCTTTTTGTCCTGTGTATGGCAATGGCAGCGCAATAGTGACTCTTCTTACCATAAAACAACTCTTGCTCGTAGGACCAGAAACTGCATGTGATTCCACTCCATTTAGGACTGGGAAGCAAATGATAGCTCGCCTTACAAGAAACACACTCTGCTTTAGAGAAAAGAGCACTCTTCTACTCTACTGTGTTTCCTATAGGGCCAGAACAGTGAGCTTGCTCAGAACAAAAGAACTGTGCTTCCTACACACGGGCCATATCTAGTTCAACTCTGCTTAGGAAACTGACAAGAACAGTAGCTCCTCTTCAGTCCGATACACTGTACTTGGTGGGAACAGACGCGAGTGCTATTTGCACTGTGTATGGCAATGGGAGCGCAAAAGTGACTTTCTTTACCAGAAAACAACTCTTGCTCGTAGGACCAGAAACTGCATGTGATTCAACTCCATTTAGGACTGGGAAACAAATGCTAGCTCGCCTTACATGAAACACACTCTGCTTTTGAGAAAAGAGCACTCTTCTACTCTACTGTGCTTCCTATGGGGTCCGAACAGTGAGCTTGCTCAGAACAAAAGAACTGTGCTTCCTACACACACGGGCCATATCTAGTTCAACTCTGCTTAGGAAACTGACAAGAACAGTAGCTCCTCTTCAGTCCAATACACTGTACTTGCTGGGAACAGACAGGAGGGCTATTTGCACTGTGTATGGCAATGGGAGCGCAAGAGTTACTTTCCTTACCAGAAAACGACTCTTGCTCGTAGGACCAGAAACTGCATGTGACTCAACTCCATTTAGGACTGCGAAACAAACGCTAGCTCGCCTTACAAGAATCACACTCTGCTTTTGAGAAAAGAGCACTCTTCTACTCTACTGTGTTTCCTATGGGGTCCGAACAGTGAGCCTGCTCAGAACAAAAGAACTGTGCTTCCTACATACACGACCATATCTAGTTCAATTCTGCTTAGGAACCTGACAAGAACAGTAGATCCTCTTCAGTCCATACACTGTACTTCCTGGGAACAGATGCCAGTGCTATTTGTCCTGTGTATGGCAATGGCAGCGCAATAGTGACTCTTCTTACCATAAAACAACTCTTGCTCGTAGGACCAGAAACTGCATGTGATTCACCTCCATTTAGTACTGGGAAACAAAAGCTAGCTCGCCTTACAAGAAACATTCTGCTTTAGAGAAAAGAGCACTCTTCTACTCTACTGTGTTTCCTATAGGGCCAGAACAGTGAGCTTGCTCAGAACAAAAGAACTGTGCTTCCTACACACGGGCCATATCTAGTTCAACTCTGCTTAGGAAACTGACAAGAACAGTAGCTCCTCTTCTGTCCGATACACTGTACTTGGTGGGAACAGACGCGAGTGCTATTTGTACTGTGTATGGCAATGGGAGCGCAATAGTGACTTTCTTTACCAGAAAACAACTCTTGCTCGTAGGACCAGAAACTGCATGTGATTCAACTCCATTTAGGACTGGGAAACAAATGCTAGCTCGCCTTACATGAAACACACTCTGCTTTTGAGAAAAGAGCACTCTTCTACTCTACTGTGCTTCCTATGGGGTCCGAACAGTGAGCTTGCTCAGAACAAAAGAACTGTGCTTCCTACACACACGGGCCATATCTAGTTCAACTCTGCTTAGGAAACTGAGAAGAACAGTAGCTCCTCTTCAGTCCAATACACTGTACTTGCTGGGAACAGTCAGGAGGGCTATTTGCACTGTGTATGGCAATGGGAGCGCAAGAGTTACTTTCCTTACCAGAAAACGACTCTTGCTCGTAGGACCAGAAACTGTATGTGACTCAACTCCATTTAGGACTGGGAAACAAACGCTAGCTCGCCTTACAAGAATCACACTCTGCTTTTGAGAAAAGAGCACTCTTCTACTCTACTGTGTTTCCTATGGGGTCCGAACAGTGAGCCTGCTCAGAACAAAAGAACTGTGCTTCCTACATACACGACCATATCTAGTTCAATTCTGCTTAGGAACCTGACAAGAACAGTAGATCCTCTTCAGTCCAATACACTGTACTTCCTGGGAACAGATGCCAGTGCTATTTGTCCTGTGTATGGCAATGGCAGCTCAATAGTGACTCTTCTTACCATAAAACAACTCTTGCTCGTAGGACCAGAAACTGCATGTGATTCACCTCCATTTAGTACTGGGAAACAAAAGCTAGCTCGCCTTACAAGAAACATTCTGCTTTAGAGAAAAGAGCACTCTTCTACTCTACTGTGTTTCCTATAGGGCCAGAACAGTGAGCTTGCTCAGAACAAAAGAACTGTGCTTCCTACACACGGGCCATATCTAGTTCAACTCTGCTTAGGAAACTGACAAGAACAGTAGCTCCTCTTAAGTCCGATACACTGTACTTGCTGGGAACAGACCCGAGTGCTATTTGCACTGTGTATGGCAATGGGAGCGCAATAGTGACTTTCTTTACCAGAAAACAACTCTTGCTCGTAGGACCAGAAACTGCATGTGATACAACTCCATTTAGGACTGGGAAACAAATGCTAGCTCGCCTTACATGAAACACACTCTGCTTTTGAGAAAAGAGCACTCTTCTACTCTACTGTGCTTCCTATGGGGTCCGAACAGTGAGCTTGCTCAGAACAAAAGAACTGTGCTTCCTACACACTCGGGCCATATCTAGTTCAACTCTGCTTAGGAAACTGAGAAGAACAGTAGCTCCTCTTCAGTCCAATACACTGTACTTGCTGGGAACAGACAGGAGGGCTATTTGCACTGTGTATGGCAATGGGAGCGCAAGAGTTACTTTCCTTACCAGAAAACAACTCTTGCTCGTAGGACCAGAAACTGAATATGACTCAACTCCATTTAGGACTGGGAAACAAACGTTAGCTCGCCTTACAAGAATCACACTCTGCTTTTGAGAAAAGAGCAATATTCTACTCTACTGTGTTTCCTATGGGGTCCGAACAGTGAGCCTGCTCAGAACAAAAGAACTGTGCTTCCTACATACACGACCATATCTAGTTCAATTCTGCTTAGGAACCTGACAAGAACAGTAGATCCTCTTCAGTCCAATATACTGTACTTCCTGAAAACAGATGCCAGTGCTATTTGTCCTGTGTATGGCAATGGCAGCGCAATAGTGACTCTTCTTACCATAAAACAACTCTTGCTCGTAGGACCAGAAACTGCATGTGATTCAACTCCATTTAGGACTGGGAAACAAAAGCTAGCTCGCCTTACAAGAAACACACTCTGCTTTAGAGAAAAGAGCACTCTTCTACTCTACTGTGTTTCCTATAGGGCCAGAACAGTGAGCTTGCTCAGAACAAAAGAACTGTGCTTCCTACACACGGGCCATATCTAGTTCAACTCTGCTTAGGAAACTGACAAGAACAGTAGCTCCTCTTCAGTCCGATACACTGTACTTGCTGGGAACAGACGCGAGACTATTTGCACTGTGTATGGCAATGGGAGCGCAATAGTGACTTTCTTTGCCAGAAAACAACTCTTGCTCGTAGGACCAGAAACTGCATGTGATTCAACTCCATTTAGGACTGGGAAACAAATGCTAGCTCGCCTTACATGAAACACACTCTGCTTTTGAGAAAAGAGCACTCTTCTACTCTACTGTGCTTCCTATGGGGTCCGAACAGTGAGCTTGCTCAGAACAAAAGAACTGTGCTTCCTACACACACGGGCCATATCTAGTTCAACTCTGCTTAGGAAACTGAGAAGAACAGTAGCTCCTCTTCAGTCCAATACACTGTACTTGCTGGGAACAGACAGGAGGGCTATTTGCCCTGTGTATGGCAATGGGAGCGCAAGAGTTACTTTCCTTACCAGAAAACAACTCTTGCTCGTAGGACCAGAAACTGCATGTGACTCAACTCCATTTAGGACTGGGAAACAAACGCTAGCTCGCCTTACAAGAATCACACTCTGCTTTTGAGAAAAGAGCAATATTCTACTCTACTGTGTTTCTTATGGGGTCCGAACAGTGAGCCTGCTCAGAACAAAAGAACTGTGCTTCCTACATACACGACCATATCTAGTTCAATTCTGCTTAGGAACCTGACAAGAACAGTAGATCCTCTTCAGTCCAATACACTGTACTTGCTGGGAACAGACGCCAGTGCTATTTGTCCTGTGTATGGCAATGGCAGCGCAATAGTGACTCTTCTTACTATAAAACAACTCTTGCTCGTAGGACCAGAAACTGCATGAGATTCAACTCCATTTAGGACTGGGAAACAAAAGCTAGCTCACCTTACAAGAAACACACTCTGCTTTTGTGGAAAGAGCACTCTTCTACTCTACTGTGTTTCCTATAGGGCCAGAACAGTGAGCTTGCTCAGAACAAAAGAACTGTGCTTCCTACACACGGGCCATATCTAGTTCAACTCTGCTTAGGAAACTGACAAGAACAGTAGCTCCTCTTCAGTCCGATACACCGTACTTGCTGGGAAAAGACGCAAGTGCTATTTGCCTTGTGTAGGGCAATGGGAGCGCAATAGAGACTTTTCTTACCAGAAAACAACTCTTGTTCGTAGGACCAGAAACTGCATGGGATTCAACTCCATTTAGGACTAGGAAACAAACGCTAGCTTGCCTTACAAAAACACACTCTGCTTTAGAGAAAAGAGCACTCTTCTACTCTACTGTGTTTCCTATAGAGCCAGAACAGTGAGCTTGCTCAGAACATATGAACTGTGCTTCCTACACACACGGGCCATATCATGTTCAACTCTGCTTAGGGAACTGACAAGAACAGTAGCTCCTCTTCAGTCTGATACACTGTACTTGCTGGGAACCGACGCGGGAGCTATTTGCACTGTGTATGGCAAGGGGAGCACAATAGTGACTTTCCTTACCAGAAAACAACTCTTGCTCTTAGGACCAGAAACTGCATGTGATTCAACTCCATTTAGGACTGGGAAACAAACGCTAGCTCGCCTTACAAGAAACACACTCTGCTTTTGAGAAAAGAGCACTCTTCTACTCTACTGTGTTTCCTATGGTGTCCGAACAGTGAGCTTGCTCAGAACAAAAGAACTGTGATTCCTACACACACGGCCCTATCTAGTTCAATTCTGCTTAGGAACCTGACAAGAACAGTAGATCCTCTTCAGTCCAATACACTGTACTTGCTGGGAACAGACGCCAGTGCTATTTGTCCTGTGTATGGCAATGGCAGCGCAATAGTGACTCTTCTTACCATAAAACAACTCTTGCTCGTAGGACTAGAAACTGCATGTGATTCAACTCCATTTAAGACTGGGAAACAAACGCTAGCTCGCTTTACAAGAAACACACTCTGCTTTAGAGAAAAGAGCACTCTTCTACTCTACTGTGTTTCCTATATGGCCATAACAGTGAGCTTGGTCAGAACAAAAGAACTGTGCTTCCTACACATGGGCCATAACTAGTTCAACTCTGTTTAGGAAACTGACAAGAACAGTAGCTCCTCTTCAGTCCGAAACACTGTACTTGCTGGGAACTGACGCGAGTGCTATTTGCACTGTGTATGGCAATGGGAGCGCAATAGTGACGTTCCTTACCAGAAAACAACTATTGCTCATAGAACCAGAAACTGCATGTGATTCAACTCCATTTAGGACTGGGATACAAATGCTAGCTCGCCTTACATGAAACACACTCTGCTTTTGAGAAAAGAGCACTCTTCTACTCTACTGTGCTTCCTATGGGGTCCGAACAGTGAGCTTGCTCAGAACAAAAGAACTGTGCTTCCTACACACACTGGCCATATCTAGTTCAACTCTGCTTAGGAAACTGAGAAGAACAGTAGCTCCTCTTCAGTCCAAGATACTGTACTTTCGAGGAACAGACGCGAGTGCTATTTGCACTGTGTATGGCAATTGGAGCACAATAGTGACTCGTCTTACCAGAAAACAACTCTTGCTCGTAGGACAAAAAACTGCATGTGACTCAACTCCATTTAGGACTGGGAAACAAACGCTAGCTCGACTTCCAAGAAACACACTCTGCTTTTGAGAAAAGAGCAATATTCTACTCTACTGTGTTTCCTTTTGGGTCTGAACAGTGAGCTTGCTCAGAACAAAAGAACTGTGCTTCCTACACACACGGCCATAACTAGTTCAATTCTGCTTAGGAACCTGACAAGAACAGTAGATCCTCTTCAGTCCAATACACTGTACTTGCTGCTAACAGACGCCAGTGCTATTTGTCCTGTGTATGGCAATGGCAGCGCAATAGTGACTCTTCTTACCATAAAACAACTCTTGCTCGTAGGACCAGAAACTGCATGTGATTCAACTCCATTTAGGACTGGGAAACAAATGCTAGCTCACCTTACAAGAAACACCCTCTGCTTTAGAGAAAACAGCACTCTTCTACTCTACTGTGTTTCCTATGTGGCCAGAACAGTGAGCTTGCTCAGAATAAAAGAACTGTGCTTCCTACACACGGGCCATATCTAGTTCAGCTCTGCTTAGGAAACTGACAAGAACAGTAGCTCCTCTTCAGTTCCATGCACTGTACTTGCTGGAAAGAGACGCAAGGGCTATTTGCACTGTGTATGGCAATGGGAGCGCAATAGTGACTTTCCTTACCAGAAAACAACTCTTGCTCGTAGGACCAGAAACTGCATGTGATTCCACTCCATTTAGGACTGGGAAGCAAACGCTAGCTCGCCTTACAAGAAACACACTCTGCTTTAGAGAAAAGAGCACTCTTCTACTCTACTGTGTTTCCTATGGGGTCCAAACAGTGAGCTTGCTCAGAACAAAATAACTGTGCTTTTTACACACACGGACCACATCTAGTTCAACTCTGCTTAGGAAACTGACAAGAACAGTAGCTCCTCTTCAGTCCAATACACTGTCCTTGCTGGGAACAGACGCATGTGCTATTTGCACTGTGTATGCCAATGGGAGCGCAATAGTGACTTTCCTTACCAGAAAACAACTCTTGCTCGTAGGACTAGAAACTGCATGTGATTCCACTCCATTTAGGACTGGGAAACAAATGCTAGCTCGCCTTACAAGAAACACACTCTGCTTTAGAAAAAATAGCACTCTTCTACTCTACTGTGTTTCCTATGGGGTCCAAACAGTGAGCTTGCTCAGAACAAAAGAACTGTGCTTAATACACACACGGACCACATCTAGTTCAACTGGGCTTAGGAAACTGACAAGAACAGTAGCTCCTATACAGTCCAATACACTGTACTTGCTGGGAAAAGACGCGAGTGCTATTTGCCTTGTGTAGGGCAATGGGAGCGCAATAGTGACTTTCCTTACCAGAAAACAACTCTTGTTCGTAGGACCAGAAACTGCATGTGATTCAACTCCATTTAGGACTGGGAAAAAAACTCTAGCTCGCTTTACAAGAAACACACTCTGCTTTTGAGAAAAGAGCACTCTTCTACTCTACTGTGTTTCCTATAGGGCCAGAACAGTGAGCTTGCTCAGAACATAAGACCAGTGCTTCCTAAACACACGGGCCAAATCTAGTTCAACTCTGCTTAGGAAACTGACAAGAACAGTAGCTCCTCTTCAGTCCGATACACTGTACTTGTGGAGAACAGAAGCGAGTGGTATTTGCACTGTGTATGGCAATTGGAGCACAATAGTGACTTGTCTTACCAGAAAACAACTCTTGCTCGTTGGACAAAAAACTGCATGTGACTCAACTCCATTTAGGACTGGGAAACAAACGCTAGCTCGACTTCCAAGAAACACACTCTGCTTTTGAGAAAAGAGCACTCTTCTACTCTACTGTGTTTCCTATGTGTTCCGAACAGTGAGCTTGCTCAGAACAAAAGAACTGTGCTTCCTACACACACGGCCATAACTAGTTCAATTCTGCTTAGGAACCTGACAAGAACAGTAGATCCTCTTCAGTCCAATACACTGTACTTGCTGCTAACAGACGCCAGTGCTATTTGTCCTGTGTATGGCAATGGCAGCGCAATAGTGACTCTTCTTACCATAAAACAACTCTTGCTCGTAGGACCAGAAAGTGCATGTGATTCAACTCCATTTAGGACTGGGAAAAAAAGCTAGCTCACCTTACAAGAAACACCCTCTGCTTTAGAGAAAAGAGCACTCTTCTACTCTACTGTGTTTCCTATGGGGCCAGAACAGTGAGCTTGCTCAGAATAAAAGAACTGTGCTTCCTACACATGGGCCATATCTAGTTCAACTCTGCTTAGGAAACTGACAAGAACAGTAGCTCCTCTTCAGTCCGATACACTGTACTTGCTGGGAACAGACGCGAGTGCTATTTGCAGTGTGTATGGCAATGGGAGCGCAATAGTGACTTTCCTTACCAGAAAACAACTCTTGCTTGTAGGACCAGAAACTGCATGTGATTCCACTCCATTTAGGACTGGGAAGCAAATGATAGCTCGCCTTACAAGAAACACACTCTGCTTTAGAGAAAAGAGCACTCTTCTACTCTACTGTGTTTACTGTGGGATCCAAACAGTGTGCTTGCTCAGATGAAAAGAACTGTGCTTCCTACACACACGGACCATATCTAGTTCAACTCTGCTAAGGAAACTGACAAGAACAGTAGCTCCTCTTCAGTCAAATACACTGTACTTGCTGGGAACAGACGCATGTGCTATTTGCACTGTGTATGCCAAAGGGAGCGCAATAGTGACTTTCCTTACCAGAAAACAAAGCTTGCTCCTAGGACTAGAAACTGCATGTGATTCCACTCCATTTAGGACTGGGAAACAAATGCTAGCTCGTCTTACAAGAAACACACTCTGCTTTAGAGAAAATAGCACTCTTCTACTCTACTGTGTTTCCTATGGGGTCCAAACAGTGAGCTTGCTCAGAACAAAAGAACTGTGCTTAATACACACACGGACCACATCTAGTTCAACTCTGCTTGGAAAATGACAAGAACAGTAGCTCCTATTCAGTCCAATACACTGTACTTGCTGGGAAAAGATGCGAGTGCTATTTGACTTGTGTAGGGCAATGGGAGCGCAATAGTGACTTTCCTTACCAGAAAACAACTCTTGTTCGTAGGACCAGAAACTGCATGTGATTCAACTCCATTTAGGACTGGGAAAAAAACTCTAGCTCGCTTTACAAGAATCACACTCTGCTTTTGAGAAAAGAGCACTCTTCTACTCTACTGTGTTTCCTACAGGGCCAGAACAGTCAGCTTGCTCAGAACATAAGAACTGTGCTTTCTACACACACGGGCCATATCTAGTTCAAATCTGCTTAGGAAACTGACAAGAACAGTAGCTCCTCTTCAGTCCGAAACACTGTACTTGCTGGGAACAGACGCGAGTGCTATTTGCACTGTGTATGGCCATGGGAGCACAATAGTGACTTTCCTTACCAGAAAACAAATCTTGCTCATAGGACCAGAAACTGCATGTGATTCAACTCCATTTCAGACTGGGATACAAATGCTAGCTCGCCTTCCATGAAACACACTCTGCTTTTGAGAAAAGAGCACTCTTCTACTCTACTGTGCTTCCTATGGGGTCCGAACAGTGAGCTTGCTCAGAACAAAAGAACTGTGCTTCCTACACACAAGGGCCATATCTAGTTCAACTCTGCTTAGGAAACTGAGAAGAACAGTAGCTCCTCTTCAGTCCAATACACTGTACTTTCGGGGAACAGACGCGAGTGCTATTTGCACTGTGTATGGCAATTGGAGCACAATAGTGACTCGTCTTACCAGAAAACAACTCTTGCTCGTAGGACAAAAAACTGCATGTGACTCAACTCCATTTAGGACTGGGAAACAAACGCTAGCTCGCCTTACAAGAAACACACTCTGCTTTTGAGAAAAGAGCACTCTTCTACTCTACTGTGTTTCCTTTTGGGTCTGAACAGTGAGCTTGCTCAGAACAAAAGAACTGTGCTTCCTACACACACGGCCATAACTAGTTCAATTCTGCTTAGGAACCTGACAAGAACAGTAGATCCTCTTCAGTCCAACACACTGTACTTGCTGCTAACAGACGCCAGTGCTTTTTGTCCTGTGTATGGCAATGGCAGCGCAATAGTGACTCTTCTTACCATAAAACAACTCTTGCTCGTAGGACCAGAAACTGCATGTGATTCCACTCCATTTAGGACTGGGAAGCAAATGATAGCTCGCCTTACAAGAAACACACTCTGCTTTAGAGAAAAGAGCACTCTTCTACTCTACTGTGTTTCCTATAGGGCCAGAACAGTGAGCTTGCTCAGAACAAAAGAACTGTGCTTCCTACACACGGGCCATATCTAGTTCAACTCTGCTTAGGAAACTGACAAGAACAGTAGCTCCTCTTCAGTCCGATACACTGTACTTGGTGGGAACAGACGCGAGTGCTATTTGCACTGTGTATGGCAATGGGAGCGCAATAGTGACTTTCTTTACCAGAAAACAACTCTTGCTCGTAGGACCAGAAACTGCATGTGATTCAACTCCATTTAGGACTGGGAAACAAATGCTAGCTCGCCTTACATGAAACACACTCTGCTTTTGAGAAAAGAGCACTCTTCTACTCTACTGTGCTTCCTATGGGGTCCGAACAGTGAGCTTGCTCAGAACAAAAGAACTGTGCTTCCTACACACACGGGCCATATCTAGTTCAACTCTGCTTAGGAAACTGACAAGAACAGTAGCTCCTCTCCAGTCCAATACACTGTACTTGCTGGGAACAGACAGGAGGGCTATTTGCACTGTGTATGGCAATGGGAGCGCAAGAGTTACTTTCCTTACCAGAAAACGACTCTTGCTCGTAGGACCAGAAACTGCATGTGACTCAACTCCATTTAGGACTGCGAAACAAACGCTAGCTCGCCTTACAAGAATCACACTCTGCTTTTGAGAAAAGAGCACTCTTCTACTCTACTGTGTTTCCTATGGGGTCCGAACAGTGAGCCTGCTCAGAACAAAAGAACTGTGCTTCCTACATACACGACCATATCTAGTTCAATTCTGCTTAGGAACCTGACAAGAACAGTAGATCCTCTTCAGTCCATACACTGTACTTCCTTGGAACAGATGCCAGTGCTATTTGTCCTGTGTATGGCAATGGCAGCGCAATAGTGACTCTTCTTACCATAAAACAACTCTTGCTCGTAGGACCAGAAACTGCATGTGATTCACCTCCATTTAGTACTGGGAAACAAAAGCTAGCTCGCCTTACAAGAAACATTCTGCTTTAGAGAAAAGAGCACTCTTCTACTCTACTGTGTTTCCTATAGGGCCAGAACAGTGAGCTTGCTCAGAACAAAAGAACTGTGCTTCCTACACACGGGCCATATCTAGTTCAACTCTGCTTAGGAAACTGACAAGAACAGTAGCTCCTCTTCAGTCCGATACACTGTACTTGGTGGGAACAGACGCGAGTGCTATTTGCACTGTGTATGGCAATGTGAGCGCAATAGTGACTTTCTTTACCAGAAAACAACTCTTGCTCGTAGGACCAGAAACTGCATGTGATTCAACTCCATTTAGGACTGGGAAACAAATGCTAGCTCGCCTTACATGAAACACACTCTGCTTTTGAGAAAAGAGCACTCTTCTACTCTACTGTGCTTCCTATGGGGTCCGAACAGTGAGCTTGCTCAGAACAAAAGAACTGTGCTTCCTACACACACGGGCCATATCTAGTTCAACTCTGCTTAGGAAACTGAGAAGAACAGTAGCTCCTCTTCAGTCCAATACACTGTACTTGCTGGGAACAGACAGGAGGGCTATTTGCACTGTGTATGGCAATGGGAGCGCAAGAGTTACTTTCCTTACCAGAAAACGACTCTTGCTCGTAGGACCAGAAACTGCATGTGACTCAACTCCATTTAGGACTGGGAAACAAACGCTAGCTCGCCTTACAAGAATCACACTCTGCTTTTGAGAAAAGAGCACTCTTCTACTCTACTGTGTTTCCTATGGGGTCCGAACAGTGAGCCTGCTCAGAACAAAAGAACTGTGCTTCCTACATACACGACCATATCTAGTTCAATTCTGCTTAGGAACCTGACAAGAACAGTAGATCCTCTTCAGTCCAATACACTGTACTTCCTGGGAACAGATGCCAGTGCTATTTGTCCTGTGTATGGCAATGGCAGCGCAATAGTGACTCTTCTTACCATAAAACAACTCTTGCTCGTAGGACCAGAAACTGCATGTGATTCACCTCCATTTAGTACTGGGAAACAAAAGCTAGCTCGCCTTACAAGAAACATTCTGCTTTAGAGAAAAGAGCACTCTTCTACTCTACTGTGTTTCCTATAGGGCCAGAACAGTGAGCTTGCTCAGAACAAAAGAACTGTGCTTCCTACACACGGGCCATATCTAGTTCAACTCTGATTAGGAAACTGACAAGAACAGTAGCTCCTCTTAAGTCCGATACACTGTACTTGCTGGGAACAGACCCGAGTGCTATTTGCACTGTGTATGGCAATGGGAGCGCAATAGTGACTTTCTTTACCAGAAAACAACTCTTGCTCGTAGGACCAGAAACTGCATGTGATACAACTCCATTTAGGACTGGGAAACAAATGCTAGCTCGCCTTACATGAAACACACTCTGCTTTTGAGAAAAGAGCACTCTTCTACTCTACTGTGCTTCCTATGGGGTCCGAACAGTGAGCTTGCTCAGAACAAAAGAACTGTGCTTCCTACACACTCGGGCCATATCTAGTTCAACTCTGCTTAGGAAACTGAGAAGAACAGTAGCTCCTCTTCAGTCCAATACACTGTACTTCCTGGGAACAGATACCAGTGCTATTTGACCTGTGTATGGCAATGGCAGCGCAATAGTGACTCTTCTTACCATAAAACAACTCTTGCTCGTAGTACCAGAAACTGCATGTGATTCAACTCCATTTAGGACTGGGAAACAAAAGCTAGCTCGCCTTACAAGAAACACACTCTGCTTTAGAGAAAAGAGCACTCTTCTACTCTACTGTGTTTCCTATAGGGCCAGAACAGTGAGCCTGCTCAGAACAAAAGAACTGTGCTTCCTAGGTACACGACCATATCTAGTTCAATTCTGCTTAGGAAACTGAGAAGAACAGTAGCTCCTCTTCAGTCCAATACACTGTACTTTCGGGGAACAGACGCGAGTGCTATTTGCACTGTGTATGGCAATTGGAGCACAATAGTGACTCGTCTTACCAGAAAACAACTCTTGCTCGTAGGATAAAAAACTGCATGTGACTCAACTCCATTTGGAACTGGGAAACAAACGCTAGCTCGCCTTACAAGAAACACACTCTGCTTTTGAAAAAAGAGCACTCTTCTACTCTACTGTGTTTCCTATTGGGTCTGAAGAGTGAGCTTGCTCAGAACAAAAGAACTGTGCTTCCTACACACGGCCATAACTAGTTCAATTCTGCTTAAGAACCTGACAAGAACAGTAGATCCTCTTCAGTCCAATACACTGTACTTCCTGGGAACAGATGCCAGTGCTATTTGTCTTGTGTATGGCAATGGCAGCGCAATAGTGACTCTTCTTACCAGAAAACAACTCTTGCTCGTAGGACCAGAAACTGCATGTGATTCAACTCCATTTAGGACTGGGAAACAAAAGCTAGCTCGCCTTACAAGAAACAAACTCTGCTTTAGAGAAAAGAGCACTCTACTACTCTACTGTGTTTCCTATAGGGCCAGAACAGTGAGCTTGCTCAGAACAAAAGAACTGTGCTTCCTACACACGGGCCATATCTAGTTCAACTCTGCTTAGGAAACTAACAAGAACAGTAGCTCCTCTTCAGTCCGATACACTGTACTTGGTGGGAACAGACGCGAGTGCTATTTGCACTGTGTATGGCAATGGGAGCGCAATAGTGACTTTCTTTACCAGAAAACAACTCTTGCTCGTAGGACCAGAAACTGCATGTGATTCAACTCCATTTAGGACTGGGAAACAAATGCTAGCTCGCCTTACATGAAACACACTCTGCTTTTGAGAAAAGAGCACTCTTCTACTCTACTGTGCTTCCTAAGGGGTCCGAACAGTGAGCTTGCTCAGAACAAAAGAACTGTGCTTCCTACACACACGGGCCATATCTAGTTCAACTCTGCTTAGGAAACTGAGAAGAACAGTAGCTCCTCTTCAGTCCAATACACTGTACTTGCTGGGAACAGACAGGAGGGCTATTTGCACTGTGTATGGCAATGGCAGCGCAATAGTGACTCTTCTTACCATAAAATAACTCTTGCTCGTAGGACTAGAAACTGCATGTGATTCAACTCCATTTAAGACTGGGAAACAAACGCTAGCTCGCTTTACAAGAAACACACTCTGCTTTAGAGAAAAGAGCACTCTTCTACTCTACTGTGTTTCCTATATGGCCATAACAGTGAGCTTGGTCAAAACAAAAGAACTGTGCTTCCTATACACGGGCCATAACTAGTTCAACTCTGTTTAGGAAACTGACAAGAACAGTAGCTCCTCTTCAGTCCGAAACACTGTACTTGCTGGGAACAAACAGGAGGGCTATTTGCCCTGTGTATGGCAATGGGAGCGCAAGAGTTACTTTCCTTACCAGAAAACAACTCTTGCTCGTAGGACCAGAAACTGCATGTGACTCAACTCCATTTAGGACTGGGAAACAAACGCTAGCTCGCCTTACAAGAATCACACTCTGCTTTTGAGAAAAGAGCAATATTCTACTCTACTGTGTTTCTTATGGGGTCCGAACAGTGAGCCTGCTCAGAATAAAAGAACTGTGCTTCCTACATACACGACCATATCTAGTTCAATTCTGCTTAGGAACCTGACAAGAACAGTAGATCTTCTTCAGTCCAATACACTGTACTTGCTGGGAACAGACGCCAGGGCTATTTGTCCTGTGTATGGCAATGGCAGCGCAATAGTGACTCTTCTTACTATAAAACAACTCTTGCTCTTAGGACCAGAAACTGCATGTGATTCAACTCCATTTAGGACTGGGAAACAAAAGCTAGCTCGCCTTACAAGAAACACACTCTGCTTTTGTGGAAAGAGCACTCTTCTACTCTACTGTGTTTCCTATAGGGCCAGAACAGTGAGCTTGCTCAGAACAAAAGAACTGTGCTTCCTACACACGGGCCATATCTAGTTCAACTCTGCTTAGGAAACTGACAAGAACAGTAGCTCCTCTTCAGTCCGATACTCCGTACTTGCTGGGAAAAGACGCAAGTGCTATTTGCCTTGTGTAGGGCAATGGGAGCGCAATAGAGACTTTCCTTACCAGAAAACAACTCTTGCTCTTAGGACCTGAAACTGCATGTGATTCAACTCCATTTAGGACTGGGAAACAAACGCTAGCTCGCCTTACAAGAAACACACTCTGCTTTTGAGAAAAGAGCACTCTTCTACTCTACTCTGTTTCCTATGGTGTCCGAACAGTGAGCTTGCTCAGAACAAAAGAACTGTGCTTCCTACACACACGGCCCTATCTAGTTCAATTCTGCTTAGGAACCTGACAAGAACAGTAGATCCTCTTCAGTCCAATACACTGTACTTGCTGGGAACAGACGCCAGTGCTATTTGTCCTGTGTATGGCAATGGCAGCGCAATAGTGACTCTTCTTACCATAAAACAACTCTTGCTTGTAGGACTAGAAACTGCATGTGATTCAACTCCATTTAAGAATGGGAAACAAACGCTAGCTCGCTTTACAAGAAACACACTCTGCTTTAGAGAAAAGAGCACTCTTCTACTCTACTGTGTTTCCTATATGGCCATAACAGTGAGCTTGGTCAGAACAAAAGAACTGTGCTACCTACACACGGGCCATAACTAGTTCAACTCTGTTTAGGAAACTGACAAGAACAGTAGCTCCTCTTCAGTCCGAAACACTGTACTTGCTGGGAACTGACGCGAGTGCTATTTGCACTGTGTATGGCAATGGGAGCACAATAGTGACGTTCCTTACCAGAAAACAACTATTGCTCATAGAACCAGAAACTGCATGTGATTCAACTCCATTTAGGACTGGGATACAAATGCTAGCTCGCCTTACATGAAACACACTCCGCTTTTGAGAAAAGAGCACTCTTCTACTCTACTGTGCTTCCTATGGGGTCAGAACAGTGAGCTTGCTCAGAACAAAAGAACTGTGCTTCCTACACACACCGGCCATATCTAGTTCAACTCTGCTTAGGAAACTGAGAAGAACAGTAGCTCCTCTTCAGTGCAAGATACTGTACTTTCGAGGAACAGACGCGAGTGCTATTTGCACTCTGTATGGCAATTGGAGCACAATAGTGACTCGTCTTACCAGAAAACAACTCTTGCTCGTAGGACAAAAAACTGCATGTGACTCAACTCCATTTAGGACTGGGAAACAAACGCTAGCTCGCCTTACAAGAAACACACTCTGCTTTTGAGAAAAGAGCACTCTTCTACTCTACTGTGTTTCCTTTTGGGTCTGAACAGTGAGCTTGCTCAGAACAAAAGAACTGTGCTTCCTACACACAGGGCCATAACTAGTTCAATTCTGCTTAGGAACCTGACAAGAACAGTAGATCCTCTTCAGTCCAACACACTGTACTTGCTGCTAACAGACGCCAGTGCTTTTTGTCCTGTGTTTGGCAATGGCAGCGCAATAGTGACTCTTCTTACCATAAAACAACTCTTGCTCGTAGGACCAGAAACTGCATGTGATTCCACTCCATTTAGGACTGGGAAGCAAATGATAGCTCGCCTTACAAGAAACACACTCTGCTTTAGAGAAAAGAGCACTCTTCTACTCTACTGTGTTTCCTATAGGACCAGAACAGTGAGCTTGCTCAGAACAAAAGAACTGTGCTTCCTACACACGGGCCATATCTAGTTCAACTCTGCTTAGGAACGTGACAAGAACAGTAGATCCTCTTCAGTCCAATACACTGTACTTGCTGGGAACAGACGCCAGTGCTATTTGTCCTGTGTATGGCCACGGCAGCGCAATAGTGACTCTTCTTACTATAAAACAACTCTTGCTCGTAGGACCAGAAACTGCATGTGATTCAACTCCATTTAGCACTGGGAAACAAAAGCTAGCTCACCTTACAAGAAACACACTCTGCTTTTGTGGAAAGAGCACTCTTCTACTCTACTGTGTTTCCTATAGGGCCAGAACAGTGAGCTTGCTCAGAACAAAAGAACTGTGCTTCCTACACACGGGCCATATCTAGTTCAACTCTGCTTAGGAAACTGACAAGAACAGTAGCTCCTCTTCAGTCCGATACACCGTACTTGCTGGGAAAAGACGCAAGTGCTATTTGCCTTGTGTAGGGCAATGGGAGCACAATAGAGACTTTCCTTACCAGAAAACAACTCTTGTTCGTAGGAACAGAAACTGCATGGGATTCAACTCCATTTAGGACTAGGAAACAAACGCTAGCTTGCCTTACAAAAACACACTCTGCTTTAGAGAAAAGAGCACTCTTCTACTCTACTGTGTTTCCTATAGGGCCAGAACAGTGAGCTTGCTCAGAACATATGAACTGTGCTTCCTACACACGGGCCATATCATGTTCAACTCTGCTTAGGGAACTGACAAGAACAGTAGATCCTCTTCAGTCCGAAACACTGTACTTGCTGGGAACAGACGCGAGTGCTATTTGCACTGTGTATGGCAATGGGAGCGCAATAGTGACTTTCCTTACCAGAAAACAACTCTTGCTCATAGGACCAGAAACTGCATGTGATTCAACTCCATTTCGGACTGGGATACAAATGCTAGCTCGCCTTCCATGAAACACACTCTGCTTTTGAGAAAAGAGCACTCTTCTACTCTACTGTGCTTCCTATGGGGTCCGAACAGTGAGCTTGCTCAGAACAAAAGAACTGTGCTTCCTACACACACGGGCCATATCTTGTTCAACTCTGCTTAGGAAACTGAGAAGAACAGTAGCTCCTCTTCAGTCCAATACACTGTACTTGCTGGGAACGGACAGGAGGGCTATTTGCACTGTGTATGGCAATGGGAGCGCAAGAGTTACTTTCCTTACCAGAAAACAACTCTTGCTCGTAGGACCAGAAACTGCATGTGACTCAACTCCATTTAGGACTGGGAAACAAACGCTAGCTCGCCTTACAAGAATCACACTCTGCTTTTGAGAAAAGAGCAATATTCTACTCTACTGTGTTTCCTATGGGGTCCGAACAGTGAGCCTGCTCAGAACAAAAGAACTGTGCTTCCTACATACACGACCATATCTAGTTCAATTCTGCTTAGGAACCTGACAAGAACAGTAGATCCTCTTCAGTCCAATACACTGTACTTGCTGGGAACAGACGCCAGTGCTATTTGTCCTGTGTATGGCAATGGCAGCACAATAGTGACTCTTCTTACTATAAAACAACTCTTGCTCGTAGGACCAGAAACTGCATGAGATTCAACTCCATTTAGGACTGGGAAACAAAAGCTAGCTCACCTTACAAGAAACACACTCTGCTTTTGTGGAAAGAGCACTCTTCTACTCTACTGTGTTTCCTATAGGGCCAGAACAGTGAGCTTGCTCAGAACAAAAGAACTGTGCTTCCTACACACGGGCCATATCTAGTTCAACTCTGCTTAGGAAACTGACAAGAACAGTAGCTCCTCTTCAGTCCAATACACCGTACTTGCTGGGAAAAGACGCAAGTGCTATTTGCCTTGTGTAGGGCAATGGGAGCGCAATAGAGACTTTCCTTACCAGAAAACAACTCTTGTTCGTAGGACCAGAAACTGCATGGGATTCAACTCCATTTAGGACTAGGAAACAAACGCTAGCTTGCCTTACAAAAACACACTCTGCTTTAGAGAAAAGAGCACTCTTCTACTCTACTGTGTTTCCTATAGGGCCAGAACAGTGAGCTTGCTCAGAACATATGAACTGTGCTTCCTACACACACGGGCCATATCATGTTCAACTCTGCTTAGGGAACTGACAAGAACAGTAGCTCCTCTTCAGTCTGATACACTGTACTTGCTGGGAACCGACGCGGGAGCTATTTGCACTGTGTATGGCAAGGGGAGCACAATAGTGACTTTCCTTACCAGAAAACAACTCTTGCTCTTAGGACCAGAAACTGCATGTGATTCAACTCCATTTAGGACTGGGAAACAAACGCTAGCTCGCCTTACAAGAAACACACTCTGCTTTTGAGAAAAGAGCACTCTTCTACTCTACTGTGTTTCCTATGGTGTCCGAACAGTGAGCTTGCTCAGAACAAAAGAACTGTGCTTCCTACACACACGGCCCTATCTAGTTCAATTCTGCTTAGGAACCTGACAAGAACAGTAGATCCTCTTCAGTCCAATACACTGTACTTGCTGGGAACAGACGCCAGTGCTATTTGTCCTGTGTATGGCAATGGCAGCGCAATAGTGACTCTTCTTACCATAAAACAACTCTTGCTCGTAGGACTAGAAACTGCATGTGATTCAACTCCATTTAAGACTGGGAAACAAACGCTAGCTCGCTTTACAAGAAACACACTCTGCTTTAGAGAAAAGAGCACTCTTCTACTCTACTGTGTTTCCTATATGGCCATAACAGTGAGCTTGGTCAGAACAAAAGAACTGTGCTTCCTACACACGGGCCATAACTAGTTCAACTCTGTTTAGGAAACTGACAAGAACAGTAGCTCCTCTTCAGTCCGAAACACTGTACTTGCTGGGAACTGACGCGAGTGCTATTTGCACTGTGTATGGCAATGGGAGCGCAATAGTGACGTTCCTTACCAGAAAACAACTATTGCTCATAGAACCAGAAACTGCATGTGATTCAACTCCATTTAGGACTGGGATACAAATGCTAGCTCGCCTTACATGAAACACACTCTGCTTTTGAGAAAAGAGCACTCTTCTACTCTACTGTGCTTCCTATGGGGTCAGAACAGTGAGCTTGCTCAGAACAAAAGAACTGTGCTTCCTACACACACCGGCCATATCTAGTTCAACTCTGCTTAGGAAACTGAGAAGAACAGTAGCTCCTCTTCAGTCCAAGATACTGTACTTTCGAGGAACAGACGCGAGTGCTATTTGCACTGTGTATGGCAATTGGAGCACAATAGTGACTCGTCTTACCAGAAAACAACTCTTGCTCGTAGGACAAAAAACTGCATGTGACTCAACTCCATTTAGGACTGGGAAACAAACGCTAGCTCGACTTCCAAGAAAAACACTCTGCTTTTGAGAAAAGAGCACTCTTCTACTCTACTGTGTTTCCTTTTGGGTCTGAACAGTGAGCTTGCTCAGAACAAAATAACTGTGCTTCCTACACACACGGCCATAACTAGTTCAATTCTGCTTAGGAACCTGACAAGAACAGTAGATCCTGTTCAGTCCAATACACTGTACTTGCTGCTAACAGACGCCAGTGCTATTTGTCCTGTGTATGGCAATGGCAGCGCAATAGTGACTCTTCTTACCATAAAACAACTCTTGCTCGTAGGACCAGAAACTGCATGTGATTCAACTCCATTTAGGACTGGGAAACAAATGCTAGCTCACCTTACAAGAAACACCCTCTGCTTTAGAGAAAAGAGCACTCTTCTACTCTACTGTGTTTCCTATGGGGCCAGAACAGTGAGCTTGCTCAGAATAAAAGAACTGTGCTTCCTACACACGGGCCATATCTAGTTCAGCTCTGCTTAGGAAACTGACAAGAACAGTAGCTCCTCTTCAGTTCCATGCACTGTACTTGCTGGAAAGAGACGCAAGGGCTATTTGCACTGTGTATGGCAATGGGAGCGCAATAGTGACTTTCCTTACCAGAAAACAACTCTTGCTCGTAGGACCAGAAACTGCATGTGATTCCACTCCATTTAGGACTGAGAAGCAAACGCTAGCTCGCCTTACAAGAAACACACTCTGCTTTAGAGAAAAGAGCACTCTTCTACTCTACTGTGTTTCCTATGGGGTCCAAACAGTGAGCTTGCTCAGAACAAAATAACTGTGCTTTTTACACACACGGACCACATCTAGTTCAACTCTGCTTAGGAAACTGACAAGAACAGTAGCTCTTCTTCAGTCCAATACACTGTACTTGCTGGGAACAGACGCATGTGCTATTTGCACTGTGTATGCCAATGGGAGCGCAATAGTGACTTTCCTTACCAGAAAACAACTCTTGCTCGTAGGACTAGAAACTGCATGTGATTCCACTCCATTTAGGACTGGGAAACAAATGCTAGCTCGCCTTACAAGAAACACACTCTGCTTTAGAAAAAATAGCACTCTTCTACTCTACTGTGTTTCCTATGGGGTCCAAACAGTGAGCTTGCTCAGAACAAAAGAACTGTGCTTAATACACACACGGACCACATCTAGTTCAACTCTGCTTAGGAAACTGACAAGAACAGTAGCTCCTATACAGTCCAATACACTGTACTTGCTGGGAAAAGACGCGAGTGCTATTTGCCTTGTGTAGGGCAATGGGAGCGCAATAGTGACTTTCCTTACCAGAAAACAACTCTTGTTCGTAGGACCAGAAACTGCATGTGATTCAACTCCATTTAGGACTGGGAAACAAACTCTAGCTCGCTTTACAAGAAACACACTCTGCTTTTGAGAAAAGAGCACTCTTCTACTCTACTGTGTTTCCTATAGGGCCAGAACAGTGAGCTTGCTCAGAACATAAGACCTGTGCTTCCTAAACACACGGGCCAAATCTAGTTCAACTCAGCTTAGGAAACTGACAAGAACAGTAGCTCCTCTTCAGTCCGATACACTGTACTTGTGGGGAACAGAAGCGAGTGGTATTTGCACTGTGTATGGCAATTGGAGCACAATAGTGACTTGTCTTACCAGAAAACAACTCTTGCTCGTTGGACAAAAAACTGCATGTGACTCAATTCCATTTAGGACTGGGAAACAAACGCTAGCTCGACTTCCAAGAAACACACTCTGCTTTTGAGAAAAGAGCACTCTTCTACTCTACTGTGTTTCCTATGTGTTCCGAACAGTGAGCTTGCTCAGAACAAAAGAACTGTGCTTCCTACACACACGGCCATAACTAGTTCAATTCTGCTTAGGAACCTGACAAGAACAGTAGATCCTCTTCAGTCCAATACACTGTACTTGCTGCTAACAGACGCCAGTGCTATTTGTCCTGTGTATGGCAATGGCAGCGCAATAGTGACTCTTCTTACCAGAAAACAACTCTTGCTCGTAGGACCAGAAACTGCATGTGATTCAACTCCATTTAGGACTGGGAAACAAAAGCTAGCTCACCTTACAAGAAACACCCTCTGCTTTAGAGAAAAGAGCACTCTTCTACTCTACTGTGTTTCCTATGGGGCCAGAACAGTGAGCTTGCTCAGAATAAAAGAACTGTGCTTCCTACACATGGGCCATATCTAGTTCAACTCTGCTTAGGAAACTGACAAGAACAGTAGCTCCTCTTCAGTCCGATACACTGTACTTGCTGGGAGCAGACGCGAGTGCTATTTGCAGTGTGTATGGCAATGGGAGCGCAATAGTGACTTTCCTTACCAGAAAACAACTCTTGCTTGTAGGACCAGAAACTGCATGTGATTCCACTCCATTTAAGACTGGGAAGCAAATGATAGCTTGCCTTACAAGAAACACACTCTGCTTTAGAGAAAAGAGCACTCTTCTACTCTACTGTGTTTACTATGGGATCCAAACAGTGTGCTTGCTCAGATCAAAAGAACTGTGCTTCCTACACACACGGACCATATCTAGTTCAACTCTGCTTAGGAAACTGACAAGAACAGTAGCTCCTCTTCAGTCCAATACACTGTACTTGCTGGGAACAGACGCATGTGCTATTTGCACTGTGTATGCCAAAGGGAGCGCAATAGTGACTTTCCTTACCAGAAAACAAAGCTTGCTCCTAGGACTAGAAACTGCATGTGATTCCACTCCATTTAGGACTGGGAAACAAATGCTAGCTCGTCTTACAAGAAACACACTCTGCTTTAGAGAAAATAGCACTCTTCTACTCTACTGTGTTTCCTATGGGGTCCAAACAGTGAGCTTGCTCAGAACAAAAGAACTGTGCTTAATACACACACGGACCACATCTAGTTCAACTCTGCTTGGAAAATGACAAGAACAGTAGCTCCTATTCAGTCCAATACACTGTACTTGCTGGGAAAAGATGCGAGTGCTATTTGACTTGTGTATGGCAATGGGAGCGCAATAGTGACTTTCCTTACCAGAAAACAACTCTTGTTCGTAGGACCAGAAACTGCATGTGATTCAACTCCATTTAGGACTGGCAAAAAAACTCTAGCTCGCTTTACAAGAAACACACTCTGCTTTTGAGAAAAGAGCACTCTTCTACTCTACTGTGTTTCCTACAGGGCCAGAACAGTCAGCTTGCTCAGAACATAAGAACTGTGCTTTCTACACACACGGGCCATATCTAGTTCAAATCTGCTTAGGAAACTGACAAGAACAGTAGCTCCTCTTCAGTCCGAAACACTGTACTTGCTGGGAACAGACGCGAGTGCTATTTGCACTGTGTATGGCAATTGGAGCACAATAGTGACTCGTCTTACCAGAAAACAACTCTTGCTCGTAGGATAAAAAACTGCATGTGACTCAACTCCATTTAGAACTGGGAAACAAACGCTAGCTCGCCTTACAAGAAACACACTCTGCTTTTGTGGAAAGAGCACTCTTCTACTCTACTGTGTTTCCTATAGGGCCAGAACAGTGAGCTTGCTCAGAACAAAAGAACTGTGCTTCCTACACACGGGCCATATCTAGTTCAACTCTGCTTAGGAAACTGACAAGAAGAGAAGCTCCTCTTCAGTCCGATACACCGTACTTGCTGGGAAAAGACGCAAGTGCTATTTGCCTTGTGTAGGGCAATGGGAGCACAATAGAGACTTTCCTTACCAGAAAACAACTCTTGTTCGTAGGAACAGAAACTGCATGGGATTCAACTCCATTTAGGACTAGGAAACAAACGCTAGCTTGCCTTACAAAAACACACTCTGCTTTAGAGAAAAGAGCACTCTTCTACTCTACTGTGTTTCCTATAGGGCCAGAACAGTGAGCTTGCTCAGAACATATGAACTGTGCTTCCTACACACACGGGCCATATCATGTTCAACTCTGCTTAGGGAACTGACAAGAACAGTAGCTCCTCTTCAGTCTGATACACTGTACTTGCTGGGAACCGACGCGGGAGCTATTTGCACTGTGTATGGCAAGGGGAGCGCAATAGTGACTTTCCTTACCAGAAAACAACTCTTGATCTTAGGACCAGAAACTGCATGTGATTCAACTCCATTTAGGACTGGGAAACAAACGCTAGCTCGCCTTACAAGAAACACACTCTGCTTTTGAGAAAAGAGCACTCTTCTACTCTACTGTGTTTCCTATGGTGTCCGAACAGTGAGCTTGCTCAGAACAAAAGAACTGTGCTTCCTACACACACGGCCCTATCTAGTTCAATTCTGCTTAGGAACCTGACAAGAACAGTAGATCCTCTTCAGTCCAATACACTGTACTTGCTGGGAACAGACGCCAGTGCTATTTGTCCTGTTTATGGCAATGGCAGCGCAATAGTGACTCTTCTTACCATAAAACAACTCTTGCTCGTAGGACTAGAAACTGCATGTGATTCAACTCCATTTAAGACTGGGAAACAAACGCTAGCTCGCTTTACAAGAAACACACTCTGCTTTAGAGAAAAGAGCACTCTTCTACTCTACTGTGTTTCCTATATGGCCATAACAGTGAGCTTGGTCAGAACAAAAGAACTGTGCTTCCTACACACGGGCCATAACTAGTTCAACTCTGTTTAGGAAACTGAGAAGAACAGTAGCTCCTCTTCAGTCCAAGATACTGTACTTTCGAGGAACAGACGCGAGTGCTATTTGCACTGTGTATGGCAATTGGAGCACAATAGTGACTCGTCTTACCAGAAAACAACTCTTGCTCGTAGGACAAAAAACTGCATGTGACTCAACTCCATTTAGGACTGGGAAACAAACGCTAGCTCGACTTCCAAGAAACACACTCTGCTTTTGAGAAAAGAGCACTCTTCTACTCTACTGTGTTTCCTTTTGGGTCTGAACAGTGAGCTTGCTCAGAACAAAATAACTGTGCTTCCTACACACACGGCCATAACTAGTTCAATTCTGCTTAGGAACCTGACAAGAACAGTAGATCCTGTTCAGTCCAATACACTGTACTTGCTGCTAACAGACGCCAGTGCTATTTGTCCTGTGTATGGCAATGGCAGCGCAATAGTGACTCTTCTTACCATAAAACAACTCTTGCTCGTAGGACCAGAAACTGCATGTGATTCAACTCCATTTAGGACTGGGAAACAAATGCTAGCTCACCTTACAAGAAACACCCTCTGCTTTAGAGAAAAGAGCACTCTTCTACTCTACTGTGTTTCCTATGGGGCCAGAACAGTGAGCTTGCTCAGAATAAAAGAACTGTGCTTCCTACACACGGGCCATATCTAGTTCAGCTCTGCTTAGGAACCTGACAAGAACAGTAGCTCCTCTTCAGTTCCATGCACTGTACTTGCTGGAAAGAGACGCAAGGGCTATTTGCACTGTGTATGGCAATGGGAGCGCAATAGTGACTTTCCTTACCAGAAAACAACTCTTGCTCGTAGGACCAGAAACTGCATGTGATTCCACTCCATTTAGGACTGGGAAACAAACGCTAGCTCGCCTTACAAGAAACACACTCTGCTTTAGAGAAAAGAGCACTCTTCTACTCTACTGTGTTTCCTATGGGGTCCAAACAGTGAGCTTGCTCAGAACAAAATAACTGTGCTTTTTACACACACGGACCACATCTAGTTCAACTCTGCTTAGGAAACTGACAAGAACAGTAGCTCCTCTTCAGTCCAATACACTGTACTTGCTGGGAACAGACGCATGTGCTATTTGCACTGTGTATGCCAATGGGAGCGCAATAGTGACTTTCCTTACCAGAAAACAACTCTTGCTCGTAGGACTAGAAACTGCATGTGATTCCACTCCATTTAGGACTGGGAAACAAATGCTAGCTCGCCTTACAAGAAACACACTCTGCTTTAGAAAAAATAGCACTCTTCTACTCTACTGTGTTTCCTATGGGGTCCAAACAGTGAGCTTGCTCAGAACAAAAGAACTGTGCTTAATACACACACGGACCACATCTAGTTCAACTCTGCTTAGGAAACTGACAAGAACAGTAGCTCCTATACAGTCCAATACACTGTACTTGCTGGGAAAAGACGCGAGTGCTATTTGCCTTGTGTAGGGCAATGGGAGCGCAATAGTGACTTTCCTTACCAGAAAACAACTCTTGTTCGTAGGACCAGAAACTGCATGTGATTCAACTCCATTTAGGACTGGGAAACAAACTCTAGCTCGCTTTACAAGAAACACACTCTGCTTTTGAGAAAAGAGCACTCTTCTACTCTACTGTGTTTCCTATAGGGCCAGAACAGTGAGCTTGCTCAGAACATAAGACCTGTGCTTCCTAAACACACGGGCCAAATCTAGTTCAACTCTGCTTAGGAAACTGACAAGAACAGTAGCTCCTCTTCAGTCCGATACACTGTACTTGTGGGGAACAGAAGCGAGTGGTATTTGCACTGTGTATGGCAATTGGAGCACAATAGTGACTTGTCTTACCAGAAAACAACTCTTGCTCGTAGGACAAAAAACTGCATGTGACTCAACTCCATTTAGGACTGGGAAACAAACGCTAGCTCGACTTCCAAGAAACACACTCTGCTTTTGAGAAAAGAGCACTCTTCTACTCTACTGTGTTTCCTATGTGTTCCGAACAGTGAGCTTGCTCAGAACAAAAGAACTGTGCTTCCTACACACACGGCCATAACTAGTTCAATTCTGCTTAGGAACCTGACAAGAACAGTAGATCCTCTTCAGTCCAATACACTGTACTTGCTGCTAACAGACGCCAGTGCTATTTGTCCTGTGTATGGCAATGGCAGCGCAATAGTGACTCTTCTTACCAGAAAACAACTCTTGCTCGTAGGACCAGAAACTGCATGTGATTCAACTCCATTTAGGACTGGGAAACAAAAGCTAGCTCACCTTACAAGAAACACCCTCTGCTTTAGAGAAAAGAGCACTCTTCTACTCTACTGTGTTTCCTATGGGGCCAGAACAGTGAGCTTGCTCAGAATAAAAGAACTGTGCTTCCTACACATGGGCCATATCTAGTTCAACTCTGCTTAGGAAACTGACAAGAACAGTAGCTCCTCTTCAGTCCGATACACTGTACTTGCTGGGAGCAGACGCGAGTGCTATTTGCAGTGTGTATGGCAATGGGAGCGCAATAGTGACTTTCCTTACCAGAAAACAACTCTTGCTTGTAGGACCAGAAACTGCATGTGATTCCACTCCATTTAGGACTGGGAAGCAAACGATAGCTCGCCTTACAAGAAACACACTCTGCTTTAGAGAAAAGAGCACTCTTCTACTCTACTGTGTTTACTATGGGATCCAAACAGTGTGCTTGCTCAGATCAAAAGAACTGTGCTTCCTACACACACGGACCATATCTAGTTCAACTCTGCTTAGGAAACTGACAAGAACAGTAGCTCCTCTTCAGTCCAATACACTGTACTTGCTGGGAACAGACGCATGTGCTATTTGCACTGTGTATGCCAAAGGGAGCGCAATAGTGACTTTCCTTACCAGAAAACAAAGCTTGCTCCTAGGACTAGAAACTGCATGTGATTCCACTCCATTTAGGACTGGGAAACAAATGCTAGCTCGTCTTACAAGAAACACACTCTGCTTTAGAGAAAATAGCACTCTTCTACTCTACTGTGTTTCCTATGGGGTCCAAACAGTGAGCTTGCTCAGAACAAAAGAACTGTGCTTAATACACACACGGACCACATCTAGTTCAACTCTGCTTGGAAAATGACAAGAACAGTAGCTCCTATTCAGTCCAATACACTGTACTTACTGGGAAAAGATGCGAGTGCTATTTGACTTGTGTATGGCAATGGGAGCGCAATAGTGACTTTCCTTACCAGAAAACAACTCTTGTTCGTAGGACCAGAAACTGCATGTGATTCAACTCCATTTAGGACTGGCAAAAAAACTCTAGCTCGCTTTACAAGAAACACACTCTGCTTTTGAGAAAAGAGCACTCTTCTACTCTACTGTGTTTCCTACAGGGCCAGAACAGTCAGCTTGCTCAGAACATAAGAACTGTGCTTTCTACACACACGGGCCATATCTAGTTCAAATCTGCTTAGGAAACTGACAAGAACAGTAGCTCCTCTTCAGTCCGAAACACTGTACTTGCTGGGAACAGACGCGAGTGCTATTTGCACTGTGTATGGCCATGGGAGCACAATAGTGACTTTCCTTACCAGAAAACAAATCTTGCTCATAGGACCAGAAACTGCATGTGATTCAACTCCATTTCAGACTGGGATACAAATGCTAGCTCGCCTTCCATGAAACACACTCTGCTTTTGAGAAAAGAGCACTCTTCTACTCTACTGTGCTTCCTATGGGGTCCGAACAGTGAGCTTGCTCAGAACAAAAGAACTGTGCTTCCTACACACAAGGGCCATATCTAGTTCAACTCCGCTTAGGAAACTGAGAAGAACAGTAGCTCCTCTTCAGTCCAATACACTGTACTTTCGGGGAACAGACGCGAGTGCTATTTGCACTGTGTATGGCAATTGGAGCACAATAGTGACTCGTCTTACCAGAAAACAACTCTTGCTCGTAGGATAAAAAACTGCATGTGACTCAACTCCATTTAGAACTGGGAAACAAACGCTAGCTCGCCTTACAAGAAACACACTCTGCTTTTGTGGAAAGAGCACTCTTCTACTCTACTGTGTTTCCTATAGGGCCAGAACAGTGAGCTTGCTCAGAACAAAAGAACTGTGCTTCCTACACACGGGCCATATCTAGTTCAACTCTGCTTAGGAAACTGACAAGAAGAGAAGCTCCTCTTCAGTCCGATACACCGTACTTGCTGGGAAAAGACGCAAGTGCTATTTGCCTTGTGTAGGGCAATGGGAGCACAATAGAGACTTTCCTTACCAGAAAACAACTCTTGTTCGTAGGAACAGAAACTGCATGGGATTCAACTCCATTTAGGACTAGGAAACAAACGCTAGCTTGCCTTACAAAAACACACTCTGCTTTAGAGAAAAGAGCACTCTTCTACTCTACTGTGTTTCCTATAGGGCCAGAACAGTGAGCTTGCTCAGAACAAAAGAACTGTGCTTCCTACACACACGGGCCATATCTAGTTCAACTCTGCTTAGGAAACTGAGAAGAACAGTAGCTCCTCTTCAGTCCAATACACTGTACTTGCTGGGAACGGACAGGAGGGCTATTTGCACTGTGTATGGCAATGGGAGCGCAAGAGTTACTTTCCTTACCAGAAAACAACTCTTGCTCGTAGGACCAGAAACTCCATGTGACTCAACTCCATTTAGGACTGGGAAACAAACGCTAGCTCGCCTTACAAGAATCACACTCTGCTTTTGAGAAAAGAGCAATATTCTACTCTACTGTGTTTCCTATGGGGTCCGAACTGTGAGCCTTCTCAGAACAAAAGAACTGTGCTTCCTACATACACGACCATATCTAGTTCAATTCTGCTTAGGAACCTGACAAGAACAGTAGATCCTCTTCAGTCCAATACACTGTACTTCCTGAAAACAGATGCCAGTGCTATTTGTCCTGTGTATGGCAATGGCAGCGCAATAGTGACTCTTCTTACCATAAAACAACTCTTGCTCGTAGGACCAGAAACTGCATGTGATTCAACTCCATTTAGGACTGGGAAACAAAAGCTAGCTCGCCTTACAAGAAACACACTCTGCTTTAGAGAAAAGAGCACTCTTCTACTCTACTGTGTTTCCTATAGGGCCAGAACAGTGAGCCTGCTCAGAACAAAAGAACTGTGCTTCCTACACACGGGCCATATCTAGTTCAACTCTGCTTAGGAAACTGACAAGAACAGTAGCTCCTCTTCAGTCCGATACACTGTACTTGCTGGGAACAGACGCGAGAGCTATTTGCACTGTGTATGGCAATGGGAGCGCAATAGTGACTTTCTTTACCAGAAAACAACTCTTGCTCGTAGGACCAGAAACTGCATGTGATTCAACTCCATTTAGGACTGGGAATCAAATGCTAGCTCGCCTTACATGAAACACACTCTGCTTTTGAGAAAAGAGCACTCTTCTACTCTACTGTGCTTCCTATGGGGTCCGAACAGTGAGCTTGCTCAGAACAAAAGAACTGTGCTTCCTACACACACGGGCCATATCTAGTTCAACTCTGCTTAGGAAACTGAGAAGAACAGTAGCTCCTCTTCAGTCCAATACACTGTACTTGCTGGGAACAGACAGGAGGGCTATTTGCCCTGTGTATGGCAATGGGAGCGCAAGAGTTACTTTCCTTACCAGAAAACAACTCTTGCTCGTAGGACCAGAAACTGCATGTGACTCAACTCCATTTAGGACTGGGAAACAAACGCTAGCTCGCCTTACAAGAATCACACTCTGCTTTTGAGAAAAGAGCAATATTCTACTCTACTGTGTTTCTTATGGGGTCCGAACAGTGAGCCTGCTCAGAACAAAAGAACTGTGCTTCCTACATACACGACCATATCTAGTTCAATTCTGCTTAGGAACCTGACAAGAACAGTAGATCCTCTTCAGTCCAATACACTGTACTTGCTGGGAACAGACGCCAGTGCTATTTGTCCTGTGTATGGCAATGGCAGCGCAATAGTGACTCTTCTTACTATAAAACAACTCTTGCTCGTAGGACCAGAAACTGCATGAGATTCAACTCCATTTAGGACTGGGAAACAAAAGCTAGCTCACCTTACAAGAAACACACTCTGCTTTTGTGGAAAGAGCACTCTTCTACTCTACTGTGTTTCCTAGAGGCCAGAACAGTGAGCTTGCTCAGAACAAAAGAACTGTGCTTCCTACACACGGGCCATATCTAGTTCAACTCTGCTTAGGAAACTGACAAGAACAGTAGCTCCTCTTCAGTCCAATACACCGTACTTGCTGGGAAAAGACGCAAGTGCTATTTGCCTTGTGTAGGGCAATGGGAGCGCAATAGAGACTTTCCTTACCAGAAAACAACTCTTGTTCGTAGGACCAGAAACTGCATGGGATTCAACTCCATTTAGGACTAGGAAACAAACGCTAGCTTGCCTTACAAAAACACACTCTGCTTCAGAGAAAAGAGCACTCTTCTACTCTACTGTGTTTCCTATAGGGCCAGAACAGTGAGCTTGCTCAGAACATATGAACTGTGCTTCCTACACACACGGGCCATATCATGTTCAACTCTGCTTAGGGAACTGACAAGAACAGTAGCTCCTCTTCAGTCTGATACACTGTACTTGCTGGGAACCGACGCGGGAGCTATTTGCACTGTGTATGGCAAGGGGAGCACAATAGTGACTTTCCTTACCAGAAAACAACTCTTGCTCTTAGGACCAGAAACTGCATGTGATTCAACTCCATTTAGGACTGGGAAACAAACGCTAGCTCGCCTTACAAGAAACACACTCTGCTTTTGAGAAAAGAGCACTCTTCTACTCTACTGTGTTTCCTATGGTGTCCGAACAGTGAGCTTGCTCAGAACAAAAGAACTGTGCTTCCTACACACACGGCCCTATCTAGTTCAATTCTGCTTAGGAACCTGACAAGAACAGTAGATCCTCTTCAGTCCAATACACTGTACTTGCTGGGAACAGACGCCAGTGCTATTTGTCCTGTGTATGGCAATGGCAGCGCAATAGTGACTCTTCTTACCATAAAACAACTCTTGCTCGTAGGACTAGAAACTGCATGTGATTCAACTCCATTTAAGACTGGGAAACAAACGCTAGCTCGCTTTACAAGAAACACACTCTGCTTTAGAGAAAAGAGCACTCTTCTACTCTACTGTGTTTCCTATATGGCCATAACAGTGAGCTTGGTCAGAACAAAAGAACTGTGCTTCCTACACACGGGCCATAACTAGTTCAACTCTGTTTAGGAAACTGACAAGAACAGTAGCTCCTCTTCAGTCCGAAACACTGTACTTGCCGGGAACTGACGCGAGTGCTATTTGCACTGTGTATGGCAATGGGAGCGCAATAGTGACGTTCCTTACCAGAAAACAACTATTGCTCATAGAACCAGAAACTGCATGTGATTCAACTCCATTTAGGACTGGGATACAAATGCTAGCTCGCCTTACATGAAACACACTCTGCTTTTGAGAAAAGAGCACTCTTCTACTCTACTGTGCTTCCTATGGGGTCCGAACAGTGAGCTTGCTCAGAACA
Source organism: Peromyscus eremicus (assembly GCF_949786415.1). Taxonomy (NCBI): domain Eukaryota; kingdom Metazoa; phylum Chordata; class Mammalia; order Rodentia; family Cricetidae; genus Peromyscus; species Peromyscus eremicus. Next base: position 173,925 of record NW_026734621.1, read on the forward strand.
AAAGAACTGTGCTTCCTACACACACCGGCCATATCTAGTTCAACTCTGCTTAGGAAACTGAGAAGAACAGTAGCTCCTCTTCAGTCCAAGATACTGTACTTTCGAGGAACAGACGCGAGTGCTATTTGCACTGTGTATGGCAATTGGAGCACAATAGTGACTCGTCTTACCAGAAAACAACTCTTGCTCGTAGGACAAAAAACTGCATGTGACTCAACTCCATTTAGGACTGGGAAACAAACGCTAGCTCGACTTCCAAGAAACACACTCTGCTTTTGAGAAAAGAGCACTCTTCTACTCTACTGTGTTTCCTTTTGGGTCTGAACAGTGAGCTTGCTCAGAACAAAAGAACTGTGCTTCCTACACACACGGCCATAACTAGTTCAATTCTGCTTAGGAACCTGACAAGAACAGTAGATCCTGTTCAGTCCAATACAATGTACTTGCTGCGAACAGACGCCAGTGCTATTTGTCCTGTGTATGGCAATGGCAGCGCAAGAGTGACTCTTCTTACCATAAAACAACTCTTGCTCGTAGGACCAGAAACTGCATGTGATTCAACTCCATTTAGGACTGGGAAACAAATGCTAGCTCACCTTACAAGAAACACCCTCTGCTTTAGAGAAAAGTGCACTCTTCTACTCTACTGTGTTTCCTATGGGGCCAGAACAGTGAGCTTGCTCAGAATAAAAGAACTGTGCTTCCTACACACGGGCCATATCTAGTTCAGCTCTGCTTAGGAAACTGACAAGAACAGTAGCTCCTCTTCAGTTCCATGCACTGTACTTGCTGGAAAGAGACGCAAGGGCTATTTGCACTGTGTATGGCAATGGGAGCGCAATAGTGACTTTCCTTACCAGAAAACAACTCTTGCTCGTAGGACCAGAAACTGCATGTGATTCCACTCCATTTAGGACTGGGAAGCAAACGCTAGCTCGCCTTACAAGAAACACACTCTGCTTTAGAGAAAAGAGCACTCTTCTACTCTACTGTGTTTCCTATGGGGTCCAAACAGTGAGCTTGCTCAGAACAAAATAACTGTGCTTTTTACACACACGGACCACATCTAGTTCAACTCTGCTTAGGAAACTGACAAGAACAGTAGCTCCTCTTCAGTCCAATACACTGTACTTGCTGGGAACAGACGCATGTGCTATTTGCACTGTGTATGCCAATGGGAGCGCAATAGTGACTTTCCTTACCAGAAAACAACTCTTGCTCGTAGGACTAGAAACTGCATGTGATTCCACTCCATTTAGGACTGGGAAACAAATGCTAGCTCGCCTTACAAGAAACACACTCTGCTTTAGAAAAAATAGCACTCTTCTACTTTACTGTGTTTCCTATGGGGTCCAAACAGTGAGCTTGCTCAGAACAAAAGAACTGTGCTTAATACACACACGGACCACATCTAGTTCAACTCTGCTTAGGAAACTGACAAGAACAGTAGCTCCTATACAGTCCAATACACTGTACTTGCTGGGAAAAGACGCGAGTGCTATTTGCCTTGTGTAGGGCAATGGGAGCACAATAGTGACTTTCCTTACCAGAAAGCAACTCTTGTTCGTAGGACCAGAAACTGCATGTGATTCAACTCCATTTAGGACTGGGAAACAAACTCTAGCTCGCTTTACAAGAAACACACTCTGCTTTTGAGAAAAGAGCACTCTTCTACTCTACTGTGTTTCCTATAGGGCCAGAACAGTGAGCTTGCTCAGAACATAAGACCTGTGCTTCCTAAACACACGGGCCAAATCTAGTTCAACTCTGCTTAGGAAACTGACAAGAACAGTAGCTCCTCTTCAGTCCGATACACTGTACTTGTGGGGAACAGAAGCGAGTGGTATTTGCACTGTGTATGGCAATTGGAGCACAATAGTGACTTGTCTTACCAGAAAACAACTCTTGCTCGTTGGACAAAAAACTGCATGTGACTCAACTCCATTTAGGACTGGGAAACAAACGCTAGCTCGACTTCCAAGAAACACACTCTGCTTTTGAGAAAAGAGCACTCTTCTACTCTACTGTGTTTCCTATGTGTTCCGAACAGTGAGCTTGCTCAGAACAAAAGAACTGTGCTTCCTACACACACGGCCATAACTAGTTCAATTCTGCTTAGGAACCTGACAAGAACAGTAGATCCTCTTCAGTCCAATACACTGTACTTGCTGCTAACAGAAGCCAGTGCTATTTGTCCTGTGTATGGCAATGGCAGCGCAATAGTGAATCTTCTTACCATAAAACAACTCTTGCTCGTAGGACCAGAAAGTGCATGTGATTCAACTCCATTTAGGACTGGGAAAAAAAGCTAGCTCACCTTATAAGAAACACCCTCTGCTTTAGAGAAAAGAGCACTCTTCTACTCTACTGTGTTTCCTATGGGGCCAGAACAGTGAGCTTGCTCAGAATAAAAGAACTGTGCTTCCTACACATGGGCCATATCTAGTTCAACTCTGCTTAGGAAACTGACAAGAACAGTAGCTCCTCTTCAGTCCGATACACTGTACTTGCTGGGAACAGACGCGAGTGCTATTTGCAGTGTGTATGGCAATGGGAGCGCAATAGTGACTTTCCTTACCAGAAAACAACTCTTGCTTGTAGGACCAGAAACTGCATGTGATTCCACTCCATTTAGGACTGGGAAGGAAATGATAGCTCGCCTTACAAGAAACACACTCTGCTTTAGAGAAAAGAGCACTCTTCTACTCTACTGTGTTTACTATGGGATCCAAACAGTGTGCTTGCTCAGATCAAAAGAACTGTGCTTCCTACACACACGGACCATATCTAGTTCAACTCTGCTTAGGAAACTGACAAGAACAGTAGCTCCTCTTCAGTCCAATACACTGTACTTGCTGGGAACAGACGCATGTGCTATTTGCACTGTGTATGCCAATGGGAGCGCAATAGTGACTTTCCTTACCAGAAAACAAAGCTTGCTCCTAGGACTAGAAACTGCATGTGATTCCACTCCATTTAGGACTGGGAAACAAATGCTAGCTCGTCTTACAAGAAACACACTCTGCTTTAGAGAAAATAGCACTCTTCTACTCTACTGTGTTTCCTATGGGGTCCAAACAGTGAGCTTGCTCAGAACAAAAGAACTGTGCTTAATACACACACGGACCACATCTAGTTCAACTCTGCTTGGAAAATGACAAGAACAGTAGCTCCTATTCAGTCCAATACACTGTACTTGCTGGGAAAAGATGCGAGTGCTATTTGACTTGTGTAGGGCAATGGGAGCGCAATAGTGACTTTCCTTACCAGAAAAAAACTCTTGTTCGTAGGACCAGAAACTGCATGTGATTCAACTCCATTTAGGACTGGGAAAAAAACTCTAGCTCGCTTTACAAGAAACACACTCTGCTTTTGAGAAAAGAGCACTCTTCTACTCTACTGTGTTTCCTACAGGGCCAGAACAGTCAGCTTGCTCAGAACATAAGAACTGTGCTTTCTACACACACGGGCCATATCTAGTTCAAATCTGCTTAGGAAACTGACAAGAACAGTAGCTCCTCTTCAGTCCGAAACACTGTACTTGCTGGGAACAGACGCGAGTGTTATTTGCACTGTGTATGGCCATGGGAGCACAATAGTGACTTTCCTTACCAGAAAACAAATCTTGCTCATAGGACCAGAAACTGCATGTGATTCAACTCCATTTCAGACTGGGATACAAATGCTAGCTCGCCTTCCATGAAACACACTCTGCTTTTGAGAAAAGAGCACTCTTCTACTCTACTGTGCTTCCTATGGAGTCCGAACAGTGAACTTGCTCAGAACAAAAGAACTGTGCTTCCTACACACAAGGGCCATATCTAGTTCAACTCTGCTTAGGAAACTGAGAAGAACAGTAGCTCCTCTTCAGTCCAATACACTGTACTTTCGGGGAACAGACGCGAGTGCTATTTGCACTGTGTATGGCAATTGGAGCACAATAGTGACTCGTCTTACCAGAAAACAACTCTTGCTCGTAGGATAAAAAACTGCATGTGACTCAACTCCATTTAGAACTGGGAAACAAACGCTAGCTTGCCTTACAAGAAACACACTCTGCTTTTGAGAAAAGAGCACTCTTCTACTCTACTGTGTTTCCTATTGGGTCTGAACAGTGAGCTTGCTCAGAACAAAAGAACTGTGCTTCCTACACACACGGCCATAACTAGTACAATTCTGCTTAGGAACCTGACAAGAACAGTAGATCCTCTTCAGTCAAATACACTGTACTTCCTGGGAACAGATGCCAGTGCTATTTGTCCTGTGTATGGCAATGGCAGCGCAATAGTGACTCTTCTTACCAGAAAACAACTCTTGCTCGTAGGACCAGAAACTGCATGTGATTCAACTCCATTTAGGAATGGGAAACAAAAGCTAGCTCGCCTTACAAGAAACAAACTCTGCTTTAGAGAAAAGAGCACTCTTCTACTCTACTGTGTTTCCTATAGGGCCAGAACAGTGAGCTTGCTCAGAACAAAAGAACTGTGCTTCCTACACACGGGCCATATCTAGTTCAACTCTGCTTAGGAAACTGACAAGAACAGTAGCTCCTCTTCAGTCCGATACACTGTACTTGGTGGGAACAGACGCGAGTGCTATTTGCACTGTGTATGGCAATGGGAGCGCAATAGTGACTTTCTTTACCAGAAAACAACTCTTGCTCGTAGGACCAGAAACTGCATGTGATTCAACTCCATTTAGGACTGGGAAACAAATGCTAGCTCGCCTTACATGAAACACACTCTGCTTTTGAGAAAAGAGCACTCTTCTACTCTACTGTGCTTCCTAAGGGGTCCGAACAGTGAGCTTGCTCAGAACAAAAGAACTGTGCTTCCTACACACTCGGGCCATATCTAGTTCAACTCTGCTTAGGAAACTGAGAAGAACAGTAGCTCCTCTTCAGTCCAATACACTGTACTTGCTGGGAACAGACAGGAGGGCTATTTGCACTGTGTATGGCAATGGCAGCGCAATAGTGACTCTTCTTACCATAAAACAACTCTTGCTCGTAGGACTAGAAACTGCATGTGATTCAACTCCATTTAAGACTGGGAAACAAACGCTAGCTCGCTTTACAAGAAACACACTCTGCTTTAGAGAAAAGAGCACTCTTCTACTCTACTGTGTTTCCTATATGGCCATAACAGTGAGCTTGGTCAGAACAAAAGAACTGAGCTTCCTACACACGGGCCATAACTAGTTCAACTCTGTTTAGGAAACTGACAAGAACAGTAGCTCCTCTTCAGTCCGAAACACTGTACTTGCTGGGAACAATCAGGAGGGCTATTTGCCCTGTGTATGGCAATGGGAGCGCAAGAGTTACTTTCCTTACCAGAAAACAACTCTTGCTCGTAGGACCAGAAACTGCATGTGATTCAACTCCATTTAGGACTGGGAAAAAAACTCTAGCTCGCTTTACAAGAAACACACTCTGCTTTTGAGAAAAGAGCACTCTTCTACTCTACTGTGTTTCCTACAGGGCCAGAACAGTCAGCTTGCTCAGAACATAAGAACTGTGCTTTCTACACACACGGGCCATATCTAGTTCAAATCTGCTTAGGAAACTGACAAGAACAGTAGCTCCTCTTCAGTCCGAAACACTGTACTTGCTGGGAACAGACGCGAGTGTTATTTGCACTGTGTATGGCCATGGGAGCACAATAGTGACTTTCCTTACCAGAAAACAAATCTTGCTCATAGGACCAGAAACTGCATGTGATTCAACTCCATTTCAGACTGGGATACAAATGCTAGCTCGCCTTCCATGAAACACACTCTGCTTTTGAGAAAAGAGCACTCTTCTACTCTACTGTGCTTCCTATGGAGTCCGAACAGTGAACTTGCTCAGAACAAAAGAACTGTGCTTCCTACACACAAGGGCCATATCTAGTTCAACTCTGCTTAGGAAACTGAGAAGAACAGTAGCTCCTCTTCAGTCCAATACACTGTACTTTCGGGGAACAGACGCGAGTGCTATTTGCACTGTGTATGGCAATTGGAGCACAATAGTGACTCGTCTTACCAGAAAACAACTCTTGCTCGTAGGATAAAAAACTGCATGTGACTCAACTCCATTTAGAACTGGGAAACAAACGCTAGCTTGCCTTACAAGAAACACACTCTGCTTTTGAGAAAAGAGCACTCTTCTACTCTACTGTGTTTCCTATTGGGTCTGAACAGTGAGCTTGCTCAGAACAAAAGAACTGTGCTTCCTACACACACGGCCATAACTAGTACAATTCTGCTTAGGAACCTGACAAGAACAGTAGATCCTCTTCAGTCAAATACACTGTACTTCCTGGGAACAGATGCCAGTGCTATTTGTCCTGTGTATGGCAATGGCAGCACAATAGTGACTCTTCTTACCAGAAAACAACTCTTGCTCGTAGGACCAGAAACTGCATGTGATTCAACTCCATTTAGGAATGGGAAACAAAAGCTAGCTCGCCTTACAAGAAACAAACTCTGCTTTAGAGAAAAGAGCACTCTTCTACTCTACTGTGTTTCCTATAGGGCCAGAACAGTGAGCTTGCTCAGAACAAAAGAACTGTGCTTCCTACACACGGGCCATATCTAGTTCAACTCTGCTTAGGAAACTGACAAGAACAGTAGCTCCTCTTCAGTCCGATACACTGTACTTGGTGGGAACAGACGCGAGAGCTATTTGCACTGTGTATGGCAATGGGAGCGCAATAGTGACTTTCTTTACCAGAAAACAACTCTTGCTCGTAGGACCAGAAACTGCATGTGATTCAACTCCATTTAGGACTGGGAAACAAATGCTAGCTCGCCTTACATGAAACACACTCTGCTTTTGAGAAAAGAGCACTCTTCTACTCTACTGTGCTTCCTAAGGTGTCCGAACAGTGAGCTTGCTCAGAACAAAAGAACTGTGCTTCCTACACACTCGGGCCATATCTAGTTCAACTCTGCTTAGGAAACTGAGAAGAACAGTAGCTCCTCTTCAGTCCAATACACTGTACTTGCTGGGAACAGACAGGAGGGCTATTTGCACTGTTTTTGGCAATGGCAGCGCAATAGTGACTCTTCTTACCATAAAACAACTCTTGCTCGTAGGACTAGAAACTGCATGTGATTCAACTCCATTTAAGACTGGGAAACAAACGCTAGCTCGCTTTACAAGAAACACACTCTGCTTTAGAGAAAAGAGCACTCTTCTACTCTACTGTGTTTCCTATATGGCCATAACAGTGAGCTTGGTCAGAACAAAAGAACTGAGCTTCCTACACACGGGCCATAACTAGTTCAACTCTGTTTAGGAAACTGACAAGAACAGTAGCTCCTCTTCAGTCCGAAACACTGTACTTGCTGGGAACAATCAGGAGGGCTATTTGCCCTGTGTATGGCAATGGGAGCGCAAGAGTTACTTTCCTTACCAGAAAACAACTCTTGCTCGTAGGACCAGAAACTGCATGTGACTCAACTCCATTTAGGACTGGGAAACAAACGCTAGCTCGCCTTACAAGAATCACACTCTGCTTTTGAGAAAAGAGCAATATTCTACTCTACTGTGTTTCTTATGGGGTCCGAACAGTGAGCCTGCTCAGAATAAAAGAACTGTGCTTCCTACATACACGACCATATCTAGTTCAATTCTGCTTAGGAACCTGACAAGAACAGTAGATCCTCTTCAGTCCAATACACTGTACTTGCTGGGAACAGACGCCAGGGCTATTTGTCCTGTGTATGGCAATGGCAGCGCAATAGTGACTCTTCTTACCATAAAACAACTCTTGCTCGTAGGACCAGAAACTGCATGTGATTCAACTCCATTTAGGACTGGGAAACAAAAGCTAGCTCGCCTTACAAGAAACACACTCTGCTTTTGTGGAAAGAGCACTCTTCTACTCTACTGTGTTTCCTATAGGGCCAGAACAGTGAGCTTGCTCAGAACAAAAGAACTGTGCTTCCTACACACGGGCCATATCTAGTTCAACTCTGCTTAGGAAACTGACAAGAACAGTAGCTCCTCTTCAGTCCAATACTCCGTACTTGCTGGGAAAAGACGCAAGTGCTATTTGCCTTGTGTAGGGCAATGGGAGCACAATAGAGACTTTCCTTAACAGAAAACAACTCTTGCTCTTAGGACCTGAAACTGCATGTGATTCAACTCCATTTAGGACTGGGAAACAAACGCTAGCTCGCCTTACAAGAAACACACTCTGCTTTTGAGAAAAGAGCACTCTTCTACTCTACTGTGTTTCCTATGGTGTCCGAACAGTGAGCTTGCTCAGAACAAAAGAACTGTGCTTCCTACACACACGGCCCTATCTAGTTCAATTCTGCTTAGGAACCTGACAAGAACAGTAGATCCTCTTCAGTCCAATACACTGTACTTGCTGGGAACAGACGCCAGTGCTATTTGTCCTGTGTATGGCAATGGCAGCGCAATAGTGACTCTTCTTACCATAAAACAACTCTTGCTTGTAGGACTAGAAACTGCATGTGATTCAACTCCATTTAAGAATGGGAAACAAACGCTAGCTCGCTTTACAAGAAACACACTCTGCTTTAGAGAAAAGAGCACTCTTCTACTCTACTGTGTTTCCTATATGGCCATAACAGTGAGCTTGGTCAGAACAAAAGAACTGTGCTACCTACACACGGGCCATAACTAGTTCAACTCTGTTTAGGAAACTGACAAGAACAGTAGCTCCTCTTCAGTCCGAAACACTGTACTTGCTGGGAACTGACGCGAGTGCTATTTGCACTGTGTATGGCAATGGGAGCACAATAGTGACGTTCCTTACCAGAAAACAACTATTGCTCATAGAACCAGAAACTGCATGTGATTCAACTCCATTTAGGACTGGGATACAAATGCTAGCTCGCCTTACATGAAACACACTCCGCTTTTGAGAAAAGAGCACTCTTCTACTCTACTGTGCTTCCTATGGGGTCAGAACAGTGAGCTTGCTCAGAACAAAAGAACTGTGCTTCCTACACACACCGGCCATATCTAGTTCAACTCTGCTTAGGAAACTGAGAAGAACAGTAGATCCTCTTCAGTCCAAGATACTGTACTTTCGAGGAACAGACACGAGTGCTATTTGCACTGTGTATGGCAATTGGAGCACAATAGTGACTCGTCTTACCAGAAAACAACTCTTGCTCGTAGGACAAAAAACTGCATGTGACTCAACTCCATTTAGGAATGGGAAACAAACACTAGCTCGCCTTACAAGAAACACACTCTGCTTTTGAGAAAAGAGCACTCTTCTACTCTACTGTGTTTCCTTTTGGGTCTGAACAGTGAGCTTGCTCAGAACAAAGAACTGTGCTTCCTACACACACGGCCATATCTAGTTCAATTCTGCTTAGGAACCTGACAAGAACAGTAGATCCTCTTCAGTCCAACACACTGTACTTGCTGCTAACAGACGCCAGTGCTTTTTGTCCTGTGTATGGCAATGGTAGCGCAATAGTGACTCTTCTTACCATAAAACAACTCTTGCTCGTAGGACCAGAAACTGCATGTGATTCCACTCCATTTAGGACTGGGAAGCAAATGATAGCTCGCCTTACAAGAAACACCCTCTGCTTTAGAGAAAAGAGCACTCTTCTACTCTACTGTGTTTCCTATAGGGCCAGAACAGTGAGCTTGCTCAGAACAAAAGAACTGTGCTTCCTACACACGGGCCATATCTAGTTCAACTCTGCTTAGGAAACTGACAAGAACAGTAGCTCCTCTTCAGTCCGATACACTGTACTTGCTGGGAACAGACGCGAGTGCTATTTGCACTGTTTATGGCAATGGGAGCGCAATAGTGACTTTCTTTACCAGAAAACAACTCTTGCTCGTAGGACGAGAAACTGCATGTGATTCAACTCCATTTAGGACTGGGAAACAAATGCTAGCTCGCCTTACATGAAACACACTCTGCTTTTGAGAAAAGAGCACTCTTCTACTCTACTGTGCTTCCTATGGGGTCCGAACAGTGAGCTTGCTCAGAACAAAAGAACTGTGCTTCCTACACACACGGGCCATATCTAGTTCAACTCTGCTTAGGAAACTGAGAAGAACAGTAGCTCCTCTTCAGTCCAATACACTGTACTTGCTGGGAACAGACAGGAGGGCTATTTGCACTGTGTATGGCAATGGGAGCGCAAGAGTTACTTTCCTTACCAGAAAACAACTCTTGCTCATAGGACCAGAAACTGCATGTGACTCAACTCCATTTAGGACTGGGAAACAAACGCTAGCTCGCCTTACAAGAATCACACTCTGCTTTTGAGAAAAGAGCACTCTTCTACTCTACTGTGTTTCCTATGGGGTCCGAACAGTGAGCCTGCTCAGAACAAAAGAACTGTGCTTCCTACATACACGACCATATCTAGTTCAATTCTGCTTAGGAACCTGACAAGAACAGTAGATCCTCTTCAGTCCAATACACTGTACTTCCTGGGAACAGATGCCAGTGCTATTTGTCCTGTGTATGGCAATGGCAGCGCAATAGTGACTCTTCTTACCATAAAACAACTCTTGCTCGTAGGACCAGAAACTGCATGTGATTCACCTCCATTTAGTACTGGGAAACAAAAGCTAGCTCGCCTTACAAGAAACATTCTGCTTTAGAGAAAAGAGCACTCTTCTACTCTACTGTGTTTCCTATAGGGCCAGAACAGTGAGCTTGCTCAGAACAAAAGAACTGTGCTTCCTACACACGGGCCATATCTAGTTCAACTCTGCTTAGGAAACTGACAAGAACTGTAGCTCCTCTTCAGTCCGATACACTGTACTTGCTGGGAACAGACCCGAGTGCTATTTGCACTGTGTATGGCAATGGGAGCGCAATAGTGACTTTCTTTACCAGAAAACAACTCTTGCTCGTAGGACCAGAAACTGCATGTGATACAACTCCATTTAGGACTGGGAAACAAATGCTAGCTCGCCTTACATGAAACACACTCTGCTTTTGAGAAAAGAGCACTCTTCTACTCTACTGTGCTTCCTATGGGGTCCGAACAGTGAGCTTGCTCAGAACAAAAGAACTGTGCTTCCTACACACTCGGGCCATATCTAGTTCAACTCTGCTTAGGAAACTGAGAAGAACAGTAGCTCCTCTTCAGTCCAATACACTGTACTTGCTGGGAACAGACAGGAGGGCTATTTGCACTGTGTATGGCAATGGGAGCGCAAGAGTTACTTTCCTTACCAGAAAACAACTCAAGCTCGTAGGAACAAAAAATGCATGTGACTCAACTCCATTTAGGACTGGGAAACAAACGCTAGCTCGCCTTACAAGAATCACACTCTGCTTTTGAGAAAAGAGCAATATTCTACTCTACTGTGTTTCCTATGGGGTCCGAACAGTGAGCTTGCTCAGAACAAAAGAACTGTGCTTCCTACACACACGGCCCTATCTAGTTCAATTCTGCTTAGGAACCTGACAAGAACAGTAGATCCTCTTCAGTCCAATACACTGTACTTGCTGGGAACAGACGCCAGTGCTATTTGTCCTGTGTATGGCAATGGCAGCGCAATAGTGACTCTTCTTACCATAAAACAACTCTTGCTTGTAGGACTAGAAACTGCATGTGATTCAACTCCATTTAAGACTGGGAAACAAACGCTAGCTCGCTTTACAAGAAACACACTCTGCTTTAGAGAAAAGAGCACTCTTCTACTCTACTGTGTTTCCTATATGGCCATAACAGTGAGCTTGGTCAGAACAAAAGAACTGTGTTACCTACACACGGGCCATAACTAGTTCAACTCTGTTTAGGAAACTGACAAGAACAGTAGCTCCTCTTCAGTCCGAAACACTGTACTTGCTGGGAACTGACGCGAGTGCTATTTGCACTGTGTATGGCAATGGGAGCACAATAGTGACGTTCCTTACCAGAAAACAACTATTGCTCATAGAACCAGAAACTGCATGTGATTCAACTCCATTTAGGACTGGGATACAAATGCTAGCTCGCCTTACATGAAACACACTCCGCTTTTGAGAAAAGAGCACTCTTCTACTCTACTGTGCTTCCTATGGGGTCAGAACAGTGAGCTTGCTCAGAACAAAAGAACTGTGCTTCCTACACACACCGGCCATATCTAGTTCAACTCTGCTTAGGAAACTGAGAAGAACAGTAGCTCCTCTTCAGTCCAAGATACTGTACTTTCGAGGAACAGACGCGAGTGCTATTTGCACTGTGTATGGCAATTGGAGCACAATAGTGACTCGTCTTACCAGAAAACAACTCTTGCTCGTAGGACAAAAAACTGCATGTGACTCAACTCCATTTAGGACTGGAAAACAAACGCTAGCTCGCCTTACAAGAAACACACTCTGCTTTTGAGAAAAGAGCACTCTTCTACTCTACTGTGTTTCCTTTTGGGTCTGAACAGTGAGCTTGCTCAGAACAAAAGAACTGTGCTTCCTACACACACGGCCATAACTAGTTCAATTCTGCTTAGGAACCTGACAAGAACAGTAGATCCTCTTCAGTCCAACACAGTGTACTTGCTGCTAACAGACGCCAGTGCTTTTTGTCCTGTGTATGGCAATGGCAGCGCAATAGTGACTCTTCTTACCATAAAACAACTCTTGCTCGTAGGACCAGAAACTGCATGTGATTCCACTCCATTTAGGACTGGGAAGCAAATGATAGCTCGCCTTACAAGAAACACACTCTGCTTTAGAGAAAAGAGCACTCTTCTACTCTACTGTGTTTCCTATAGGGCCAGAACAGTGAGCTTGCTCAGAACAAAAGAACTGTGCTTCCTACACACGGGCCATATCTAGTTCAACTCTGCTTAGGAAACTGACAAGAACAGTAGCTCCTCTTCAGTCCGATACACTGTACTTGCTGGGAACAGACGCGAGAGCTATTTGCACTGTGTATGGCAATGGGAGCGCAATAGTGACTTTCTATACCAGAAAACAACTCTTGCTCGTAGGACCAGAAACTGCATGTGATTCAACTCCATTTAGGACTGGGAAACAAATGCTAGCTCGCCTTACATGAAACACACTCTGCTTTTGAGAAAAGAGCACTCTTCTACTCTACTGTGCTTCCTATGGGGTCCGAACAGTGAGCTTGCTCAGAACAAAAGAACTGTGCTTCCTACACACACGGGCCATATCTAGTTCAACTCTGCTTAGGAAACTGAGAAGAACAGTAGCTCCTCTTCAGTCCAATACACTGTACTTGCTGGGAACAGACAGGAGGGCAATTTGCCCTGTGTACGGCAATGGGAGCTCAAGAGTTACTTTCCTTACCAGAAAACAACTCTTGCTCGTAGGACCAGAAACTGCATGTGACTCAACTCCATTTAGGACTGGGAAACAAACACTAGCTCGCCTTACAAAAATCACACTCTGCTTTTGAGAAAAGAGCAATATTCTACTCTACTGTGTTTCTTATGGGGTCCGAACAGTGAGCCTGCTCAGAACAAAAGAACTGTGCTTCCTACATACACGACCATATCTAGTTCAATTCTGCTTAGGAACCTGACAAGAACAGTAGATCCTCTTCAGTCCAATACACTGTACTTGCTGGGAACAGACGCCAGTGCTATTTGTCCTGTGTATGGCAATGGCAGCGCAATAGTGACTCTTCTTACTATAAAACAACTCTTGCTCTTAGGACCAGAAACTGCATGTGATTCAACTCCATTTAGGACTGGGAAACAAAAGCTAGCTCTCCTTACAAGAAACACACTCTGCTTTTGTGGAAAGAGCACTCTTCTACTCTACTGTGTTTCCTATAGGGCCAGAACAGTGAGCTTGCTCAGAACAAAAGAACTGTGCTTCCTACACACGGGCCATATCTAGTTCAACTCTGCTTAGGAAACTGACAAGATCAGTAGCTCCTCTTCAGTCCGATACACCGTACTTGCTGGGAAAAGACGCAAGTGCTATTTGCCTTGTGTAGGGCAATGGGAGCCCAATAGAGACTTTCCTTACCAGAAAACAACTCTTGCTCTTAGGACCTGAAACTGCATGTGATTCAACTCCATTTAGGACTGGGAAACAAACGCTAGCTCGCCTTACAAGAAACACACTCTGCTTTTGAGAAAAGAGCACTCTTCTACTCTACTGTGTTTCCTATGGTGTCCGAACAGTGAGCTTGCTCAGAACAAAAGAACTGTGCTTCCTACACACACGGCACTATCTAGTTCAATTCTGCTTAGGAACATGACAAGAACAGTAGATCCTCTTCAGTCCAATACACTGTACTTGCTGGGAACAGACGCCAGTGCTATTTGTCCTGTGTATGGCAATGGCAGCGCAATAGTGACTCTTCTTACCATAAAACAACTCTTGCTCGTAGGACTAGAAACTGCATGTGATTCAACTCCATTTAAGACTGGGAAACAAACGCTAGCTCGCTTTACAAGAAACACACTCTGCTTTAGAGAAAAGAGCACTCTTCTACTCTACTGTGTTTCCTATATGGCCATAACAGTGAGCTTGGTCAGAACAAAAGAACTGTGCTTCCTACACACGGGCCATAACTAGTTCAACTCTGTTTAGGAAACTGACAAGAACAGTAGCTCCTCTTCAGTCCGAAACACTGTACTTGCTGGGAACAAACAGGAGGGCTATTTGCCCTGTGTATGGCAATGGGAGCGCAAGAGTTACTTTCCTTACCAGAAAACAACTCTTGCTCGTAGGACCAGAAACTGCATGTGACTCAACTCCATTTAGGACTGGAAACAAACGCTAGCTCGCCTTACAAGAATCACACTCTGCTTTTGAGAAAAGAGCAATATTCTACTCTACTGTGTTTCTTATGGGGTCCGAACAGTGAGCCTGCTCAGAATAAAAGAACTGTGCTTCCTACATACACGACCATATCTAGTTCAATTCTGCTTAGGAACCTGACAAGAACAGTAGATCCTCTTCAGTCCAATACACTGTACTTGCTGGGAACAGACGCCAGTGCTATTTGTCCTGTGTATGGCAATGGCAGCCAAATAGTGACTCTTCTTACTATAAAACAACTCTTGCTCGTAGGACCAGAAACTGCATGTGATTCAACTCCATTTAGGACTGGGAAACAAAAGCTAGCTCGCCTTACAAGAATCACACTCTGCTTTTGAGAAAAGAGCAATATTCTACTCTACTGTGTTTCTTATGGGGTCCGAACAGTGAGCCTGCTCAGAACAAAAGAACTGTGCTTCCTACATACACGACCATATCTAGTTCAATTCTGCTTAGTAACCTGACAAGAACAGTAGATCCTCTTCAGTCCAATACACTGTACTTGCTGGGAACAGACAACAGTGCTATTTGCACTGTGTATGGCAATTGGAGCACAATAGTGACTCGTCTTACCAGAAAACAACTCTTGCTCGTAGGACAAAAAACTGCATGTGACTCAACTCCATTTAGGACTGGGAAACAAACGCTAGCTCGCCTTACAAGAAACACACTCTGCTTTTGAGAAAAGAGCACTCTTCTACTCTACTGTGTTTCCTTTTGAGTCTGAACAGTGAGCTTGCTCAGAACAAAAGAACTGTGCTTCCTACACACACGGCCATAACTAGTTCAATTCTGCTTAGGAACCTGACAAGAACAGTAGATCCTCTTCAGTCCAACACACTGTACTTGCTGCTAACAGACGCCAGTGCTTTTTGTCCTGTGTATGGCAATGGCAGCGCAATACTGACTCTTCTTACCATAAAACAACTCTTGCTCGTAGGACCAGAAACTGCATGTGATTCCACTCCATTTAGGACTGGGAAGCAAATGATAGCTCGCCTTACAAGAAACACACTCTGCTTTAGAGAAAAGAGCACTCTTCTACTCTACTGTGTTTCCTATAGGGCCAGAACAGTGAGCTTGCTCAGAACAAAAGAACTGTGCTTCCTACACACGGGCCATATCTAGTTCAACTCTGCTTAGGAAACTGACAAGAACAGTAGCTCCTCTTCAGTCTGATACACTGTACTTGCTGGGAACAGACGCGAGAGCTATTTGCACTGTGTATGGCAATGGGAGCGCAATAGTGACTTTCTATACCAGAAAACAACTCTTGCTCGTAGGACCAGAAACTGCATGTGATTCAACTCCATTTAGGACTGGGAAACAAATGCTAGCTCGCCTTACATGAAACACACTCTTCTTTTGAGAAAAGAGCACTCTTCTACTCTACTGTGCTTCCTATGGGGTCCGAACAGTGAGCTTGCTCAGAACAAAAGAACTGTGCTTCCTACACACACGGGCCATATCTAGTTCAACTCTGCTTAGGAAACTGAGAAGAACAGTAGCTCCTCTTCAGTCCAATACACTGTACTTGCTGGGAACAGACAGGAGGGCAATTTGCCCTGTGTATGGCAATGGGAGCTCAAGAGTTACTTTCCTTACCAGAAAACAACTCTTGCTCGTAGGACCAGAAACTGCATGTGACTCAACTCCATTTAGGACTGGGAAACAAACACTAGCTCGCCTTACAAGAATCACACTCTGCTTTTGAGAAAAGAGCAATATTCTACTCTACTGTGTTTCTTATGGGGTCCGAACAGTGAGCCTGCTCAGAACAAAAGAACTGTGCTTCCTACATACACGACCATATCTAGTTCAATTCTGCTTAGGAACCTGACAAGAACAGTAGATCCTCTTCAGTCCAATACACTGTACTTGCTGGGAACAGACGCCAGTGCTATTTGTCCTGTGTATGGCAATGGCAGCGCAATAGTGACTCTTCTTAATATAAAACAACTCTTGCTCTTAGGACCAGAAACTGCATGTGATTCAACTCCATTTAGGACTGGGAAACAAAAGCTAGCTCGCCTTACAAGAAACACACTCTGCTTTTGTGGAAAGAGCACTCTTCTACTCTACTGTGTTTCCTATAGGGCCAGAACAGTGAGCTTGCTCAGAACAAAAGAACTGTGCTTCCTACACACGGGCCATATCTAGTTCAACTCTGCTTAGGAAACTGACAAGATCAGTAGCTCCTCTTCAGTCCGATACACCGTACTTGCTGGGAAAAGACGCAAGTGCTATTTGCCTTGTGTAGGGCAATGGGAGCGCAATAGAGACTTTCCTTACCAGAAAACAACTCTTGCTCTTAGGACCAGAAACTGCATGTGATTCAACTCCATTTAGGACTGGGAAACAAACACTAGCTCGCCTTACAAGAAACACACTCTGCTTTTGAGAAAAGAGCACTCTTCTACTCTACTGTGTTTCCTATGGTGTCCGAACAGTGAGCTTGCTCAGAACAAAAGAACTGTGCTTCCTACACACACGGCACTATCTAGTTCAATTCTGCTTAGGAACATGACAAGAACAGTAGATCCTCTTCAGTCCAATACACTGTACTTGCTGGGAACAGACGCCAGTGCTATTTGTCCTGTGTATGGCAATGGCAGCGCAATAGTGACTCTTCTTACCATAAAACAACTCTTGCTCGTAGGACTAGAAACTGCATGTGATTCAACTCCATTTAAGACTGGGAAACAAACGCTAGCTCGCTTTACAAGAAACACACTCTGCTTTAGAGAAAAGAGCATTCTTCTACTCTACTGTGTTTCCTATATGGCCATAACAGTGAGCTTGGTCAGAACAAAAGAACTGTGCTTCCTACACACGGGCCATAACTAGTTCAACTCTGTTTAGGAAACTGACAAGAACAGTAGCTCCTCTTCAGTCCGAAACACTGTACTTGCTGGGAACAAACAGGAGGGCTATTTGCCCTGTGTATGGCAATGGGAGCGCAAGAGTTACTTTCCTTACCAGAAAACAACTCTTGCTCGTAGGACCAGAAACTGCATGTGACTCAACTCCATTTAGGACTGGAAACAAACGCTAGCTCGCCTTACAAGAATCACACTCTGCTTTTGAGAAAAGCCACTCTTCTACTCTACTGTGCTTCCTATGGGGTCAGAACAGTGAGCTTGCTCAGAACAAAAGAACTGTGCTTCCTACACACACCGGCCATATCTAGTTCAACTCTGCTTAGGAAACTGAGAAGAACAGTAGATCCTCTTCAGTCCAAGATACTGTACTTTCGAGGAACAGACGCGAGTGCTATTTGCACTGTGTATGGCAATTGGAGCACAATAGTGACTCGTCTTACCAGAAAACAACTCTTGCTCGTAGGACAAAAAACTGCATGTGACTCAACTCCATTTAGGACTGGGAAACAAACACTAGCTCGCCTTACAAGAAACACACTCTGCTTTTGAGAAAAGAGCACTCTTCTACTCTACTGTGTTTCCTTTTGGGTCTGAACAGTGAGCTTGCTCAGAACAAAGAACTGTGCTTCGTACACACACGGCCATATCTAGTTCAATTCTGCTTAGGAACCTGACAAGAACAGTAGATCCTCTTCAGTCCAACACACTGTACTTGCTGCTAACAGACGCCAGTGCTTTTTGTCCTGTGTATGGCAATGGTAGCGCAATAGTGACTCTTCTTACCATAAAACAACTCTTGCTCGTAGGACCAGAAACTGCATGTGATTCCACTCCATTTAGGACTGGGAAGCAAATGATAGCTCGCCTTACAAGAAACACACTCTGCTTTAGAGAAAAGAGCACTCTTCTACTCTACTGTGTTTCCTATAGGGCCAGAACAGTGAGCTTGCTCAGAACAAAAGAACTGTGCTTCCTACACACGGGCCATATCTAGTTCAACTCTGCTTAGGAAACTGACAAGAACAGTAGCTCCTCTTCAGTCCGATACACTGTACTTGGTGGGAACAGACGCGAGTGCTATTTGCACTGTTTATTGCAATGGGAGCGCAATAGTGACTTTCTTTACCAGAAAACAACTCTTGCTCGTAGGACCAGAAACTGCATGTGATTCAACTCCATTTAGGACTGGGAAACAAATGCTAGCTCGCCTTACATGAAACACACTCTGCTTTTGAGAAAAGAGCACTCTTCTACTCTACTGTGCTTCCTATGGGGTCCGAACAGTGAGCTTGCTCAGAACAAAAGAACTGTGCTTCCTACACACACGGGCCATATCTAGTTCAACTCTGCTTAGGAAACTGAGAAGAACAGTAGCTCCTCTTCAGTCCAATACACTGTACTTGCTGGGAACAGACAGGAGGGCAATTTGCACTGTGTATGGCAATGGGAGCGCAAGAGTTACTTTCCTTACCAGAAAACAACTCTTGCTCATAGGACCAGAAACTGCATGTGACTCAACTCCATTTAGGACTGGGAAACAAACGCTAGCTCGCCTTACAAGAATCACACTCTGCTTTTGAGAAAAGAGCACTCTTCTACTCTACTGTGTTTCCTATGGGGTCCGAACAGTGAGCCTGCTCAGAACAAAAGAACTGTGCTTCCTACATACACGACCATATCTAGTTCAATTCTGCTTAGGAACCTGACAAGAACAGTAGATCCTCTTCAGTCCAATACACTGTACTTCCTGGGAACAGATGCCAGTGCTATTTGTCCTGTGTATGGCAATGGAAGCGCAATAGTGACTCTTCTTACCATAAAACAACTCTTGCTCGTAGGACCAGAAACTGCATGTGATTCACCTCCATTTAGTACTGGGAAACAAAAGCTAGCTCGCCTTACAAGAAACATTCTGCTTTAGAGAAAAGAGCACTCTTCTACTCTACTGTGTTTCCTATAGGGCCAGAACAGTGAGCTTGCTCAGAACAAAAGAACTGTGCTTCCTACACACGGGCCATATCTAGTTCAACTCTGCTTAGGAAACTGACAAGAACAGTAGCTCCTCTTAAGTCCGATACACTGTACTTGCTGGGAACAGACCCGAGTGCTATTTGCACTGTGTATGGCAATGGGAGCGCAATAGTGACTTTCTTTACCAGAAAACAACTCTTGCTCGTAGGACCAGAAACTGCATGTGATACAACTCCATTTAGGACTGGGAAACAAATGCTAGCTCGCCTTACATGAAACACACTCTGCTTTTGAGAAAAGAGCACTCTTCTACTCTACTGTGCTTCCTATGGGGTACGAACAGTGAGCTTGCTCAGAACAAAAGAACTGTGCTTCCTACACACTCGGGCCATATCTAGTTCAACTCTGCTTAGGAAACTGAGAAGAACAGTAGCTCCTCTTCAGTCCAATACACTGTACTTGCTGGGAACAGACAGGAGGGCTATTTGCACTGTGTATGGCAATGGGAGCGCAAGAGTTACTTTCCTTACCAGAAAACAACTCAAGCTCGTAGGAACAAAAAATGCATGTGACTCAACTCCATTTAGGACTGGGAAACAAACGCTAGCTCGCCTTACAAGAATCACACTCTGCTTTTGAGAAAAGAGCAATATTCTACTCTACTGTGTTTCCTATGGGGTCCGAACAGTGAGCCTGCTCAGAACAAAAGAACTGTGCTTCCTACATACACGACCATATCTAGTTCAATTCTGCTTAGGAACCTGACAAGAACAGTAGATCCTCTTCAGTCCAATACACTGTACTTCCTGGGAACAGATGCCAGTGCTATTTGACCTGTGTATGGCAATGGCAGCGCAATAGTGACTCTTCTTACCATAAAACAACTCTTGCTCGTAGGACCAGAAACTGCATGTGATTCAACTCCATTTAGGACTGGGAAACAAAAGCTAGCTCGCCTTACAAGAAACACACTCTGCTTTAGAGAAAAGAGCACTCTTCTACTCTACTGTGTTTCCTATAGGGCCAGAACAGTGAGCCTGCTCAGAACAAAAGAACTGTGCTTCCTAGGTACACGACCATATCTAGTTCAATTCTGCTTAGGAAACTGAGAAGAACAGTAGCTCCTCTTCAGTCCAATACACTGTACTTTCTAGGAACAGACGCGAGTGCTATTTGCACTGTGTATGGCAATTGGAGCACAATAGAGACTCGTCTTACCAGAAAACAACTCTTGCTCGTAGGATAAAAAACTGCATGTGACTCAACTCCATTTGGAACTGGGAAACAAACGCTAGCTCGCCTTACAAGAAACACACTCTGCTTTTGAGAAAAGAGCACTCTTCTACTCTACTGTGTTTCCTATTGGGTCTGAACAGTGAGCTTGCTCAGAACAAAAGAACTGTGCTTCCTACACACACGGCCATAACTAGTTCAATTCTGCTTAGGAACCTGACAAGAACAGTAGATCCTCTTCAGTCCAATACACTGTACTTCCTGGGAACAGATGCCAGTGCTATTTGTCCTGTGTATGGCAATGGCAGCGCAATAGTGACTCTTCTTACCAGAAAACAACTCTTGCTCGTAGGACCAGAAACTGCATGTGATTCAACTCCATTTAGGACTGGGAAACAAAAGCTAGCTCGCCTTACAAGAAACAAACTCTGCTTTAGAGAAAAGAGCACTCTTCTACTCTACTGTGTTTCCTATAGGGCCAGAACAGTGAGCTTGCTCAGAACAAAAGAACTGTGCTTTCTACACACGGGCCATATCTAGTTCAACTCTGCTTAGGAAACTGACAAGAACAGTAGCTCCTCTTCAGTCCGATACACTGTACTTGGTGGGAACAGACGCGAGTGCTATTTGCACTGTGTATGGCAATGGGAGCGCAATAGTGACTTTCTTTACCAGAAAACAACTCTTGCTCGTAGGACCAGAAACTGCATGTGATTCAACTCCATTTAGGACTGGGAAACAAATGCTAGCTCGCCTTACATGAAACACACTCTGCTTTTGAGAAAAGAGCACTCTTCTACTCTACTGTGCTTCCTAAGGGGTCCGAACAGTGAGCTTGCTCAGAACAAAAGAACTGTGCTTCCTACACACTCGGGCCATATCTAGTTCAACTCTGCTTAGGAAACTGAGAAGAACAGTAGCTCCTCTTCAGTCCAATACACTGTACTTGCTGGGAACAGACAGGAGGGCTATTTGCACTGTGTATGGCAAAGGCAGCGCAATAGTGACTCTTCTTACCATAAAACAACTCTTGCTCATAGGACTAGAAACTGCATGTGATTCAACTCCATTTAAGACTGGGAAACAAACGCTAGCTCGCTTTACAAGAAACACACTCTGCTTTAGAGAAAAGAGCACTCTTCTACTCTACTGTGTTTCCTATATGGCCATAACAGTGAGCTTGGTCAGAACAAAAGAACTGTGCTTCCTACACACGGGCCATAACTAGTTCAACTCTGTTTAGGAAACTGACAAGAACAGTAGCTCCTCTTCAGTCCGAAACACTGTACTTGCTGGGAACAAACAGGAGGGCTATTTGCCCTGTGTATGGCAATGGGAGCGCAAGAGTTACTTTCCTTACCAGAAAACAACTCTTGCTCGTAGGACCAGAAACTGCATGTGACTCAACTCCATTTAGGACTGGGAAACAAACGCTAGCTCGCCTTACAAGAATCACACTCTGCTTTTGAGAAAAGAGCAATATTCTACTCTACTGTGTTTCTTATGGGGTCCGAACAGTGAGCCTGCTCAGAATAAAAGAACTGTGCTTCCTACATACACGACCATATCTAGTTCAATTCTGCTTAGGAACCTGACAAGAACAGTAGATCCTCTTCAGTCCAATACACTGTACTTGCTGGGAACAGACGCCAGGGCTATTTGTCCTGTGTATGGCAATGGCAGCGCAATAGTGACTCTTCTTACTATAAAACAACTCTTGCTCGTAGGACCAGAAACTGCATGTGATTCAACTCCATTTAGGACTGGGAAACAAAAGCTAGCTCGCCTTACAAGAAACACACTCTGCTTTTGTGGAAAGTGCACTCTTCTACTCTACTGTGTTTCCTATAGGGCCAGAACAGTGAGCTTGCTCAGAACAAAAGAACTGTGCTTCCTACACACGGGCCATATCTAGTTCAACTCTGCTTAGGAAACTGACAAGAACAGTAGCTCCTCTTCAGTCCGATACTCCGTACTTGCTGGGAAAAGACGCAAGTGCTATTTGCCTTGTGTAGGGCAATGGGAGCGCAATAGAGACTTTCCTTACCAGAAAACAACTCTTGCTCTTAGAACCTGAAACTGCATGTGATTCAACTCCATTTAGGACTGGGAAACAAACGCTAGCTTGCCTTACAAGAAACACACTCTGCTTTTGAGAAAAGAGCACTCTTCTACTCTACTGTGTTTCCTATGGTGTCCGAACAGTGAGCTTGCTCAGAACAAAAGAACTGTGCTTCCTACACACACGGCCATATCTAGTTCAATTCTGCTTAGGAACCTGACAAGAACAGTAGATCCTCTTCAGTCCAATACACTGTACTTGCTGGGAACAGACGCCAGTGCTATTTGTCCTGTGTATGGCAATGGCAGCGCAATAGTGACTCTTCTTACCATAAAACAACTCTTGCTTGTAGGACTAGAAACTGCATGTGATTCAACTCCATTTAAGAATGGGAAACAAACGCTGGCTCGCTTTACAAGAAACACACTCTGCTTTAGAGAAAAGAGCACTCTTCTACTCTACTGTGTTTCCTATATGGCCATAACAGTGAGCTTGGTCAGAACAAAAGAACTGTGCTACCTACACACGGGCCATAACTAGTTCAACTCTGTTTAGGAAACTGACAAGAACAGTAGCTCCTCTTCAGTCCGAAACACTGTACTTGCTGGGAACTGACGCGAGTGCTATTTGCACTGTGTATGGCAATGGGAGCACAATAGTGACGTTCCTTACCAGAAAACAACTATTGCTCATAGAACCAGAAACTGCATGTGATTCAACTCCATTTAGGACTGGGATACAAATGCTAGCTCGCCTTACATGAAACACACTCCGCTTTTGAGAAAAGAGCACTCTTCTACTCTACTGTGCTTCCTATGGGGTCAGAACAGTGAGCTTGCTCAGAACAAAAGAACTGTGCTTCCTACACACACGGGCCATATCTAGTTCAACTCTGCTTAGGAAACTGATAAGAACAGTAGCTCCTCTTCAGTCCAATACACTGTACTTGCTGGGAAAAGACAGGAGGGCTATTTGCACTGTGTATGGCAATGGGAGCGCAAGAGTTACTTTCCTTACCAGAAAACAACTCTTGCTCATAGGACCAGAAACTGCATGTGACTCAACTCCATTTAGGACTGGGAAACAAACGCTAGCTCGCCTTACAAGAATCACACTCTGCTTTTGAGAAAAGAGCACTCTTCTACTCTACTGTGTTTCCTATGGGGTCCGAACAGTGAGCCTGCTCAGAACAAAAGAACTGTGCTTCCTACATACACGACCATATCTAGTTCAATTCTGCTTAGGAACCTGACAAGAACAGTAGATCCTCTTCAGTCCAATACACTGTACTTCCTGGGAACAGATGCCAGTGCTATTTGACCTGTGTATGGCAATGGCAGCACAATAGTGACTCTTCTTACCATAAAAAAACTCTTGCTCGTAGGACCAGAATCTGCATGTGATTCAACTCCATTTAGGACTGGGAAACAAAAGCTAGCTCGCCTTACAAGAAACACACTCTGCTTTAGAGAAAAGAGCACTCTTCTACTCTACTGTGTTTCCTATAGGGCCAGAACAGTGAGCCTGCTCAGAACAAAAGAACTGTGCTTCCTACGTACACGACCATATCTAGTTCAATTCTGCTTAGGAAACTGAGAAGAACAGTAGCTCCTCTTCAGTCCAATACACTGTACTTTCGGGGAACAGACGCGAGTGCTATTTGCACTGTGTATGGCAATTGGAGCACAATAGTGACGCGTCTTACCAGAAAACAACTCTTGCTTGTAGGATAAAAAACTGCATGTGACTCAACTCCATTTGGAACTGGGAAACAAACGCTAGCTCGCCTTACAAGAAACACACTCTGCTTTTGAGAAAAGAGCACTCTTCTACTCTACTGTGTTTCCTATTGGGTCTGAACAGTGAGCTTGCTCAGAACAAAAGAACTGTGCTTCCTACACACACGGCCATAACTAGTTCAATTCTGCTTAGGAACCTGACAAGAACAGTAGATCCTCTTCAGTCCAATACACTGTACTTCCTGGGAACAGATGCCAGTGCTATTTGTCCTGTGTATGGCAATGGCAGCGCAATAGTGACTCTTCTTACCATAAAACAACTCTTGCTCGTAGGACCAGAAACTGCATGTGATTCAACTCCATTTAGGACTGGGAAACAAAAGCTAGCTCGCCTTACAAGAAACAAACTCTGCTTTAGAGAAAAGAGCACTCTTCTACTCTACTGTGTTTCCTATAGGGCCAGAACAGTGAGCTTGCTCAGAACAAAAGAACTGTGCTTCCTACACACGGGCCATATCTAGTTCAACTCTGCTTAGGAAACTGACAAGAACAGTAGCTCCTCTTCAGTCTGATACACTGTACTTGGTGGGAACAGACGCGAGTGCTATTTGCACTGTGTATGGCAATGGGAGCGCAATAGTGACTTTCTTTACCAGAAAACAACTCTTGCTCATAGGACCAGAAACTGCATGTGATTCAACTCCATTTAGGACTGGGAAACAAATGCTAGCTCGCCTTACATGAAACACACTCTGCTTTTGAGAAAAGAGCACTCTTCTACTCTACTGTGCTTCCTAAGGGGTCCGAACAGTGAGCTTGCTCAGAACAAAAGAACTGTGCTTCCTACACACACGGGCCATATCTAGTTCAACTCTGCTTAGGAAACTGAGAAGAACAGTAGCTCCTCTTCAGTCCAATACACTGTACTTGCTGGGAACAGACAGGAGGGCTATTTGCACTGTGTATGGAAATGGCAGCGCAATAGTGACTCTTCTTACCATAAAACAACTCTTGCTCGTAGGACCAGAAACTGCATGTGATTCAACTCCATTTAAGACTGGGAAACAAACGCTAGCTCGCTTTACAAGAAACACACTCTGCTTTAGAGAAAAGAGCACTCTTCTACTCTACTGTGTTTCCTATATGGCCATAACAGTGAGCTTGGTCAGAACAAAAGAACTGTGCTTCCTACACACGGGCCATAACTAGTTCAACTCTGTTTAGGAAACTGACAAGAACAGTAGCTCCTCTTCAGTCCGAAACACTGTACTTGCTGGGAACAAACAGGAGGGCTATTTGCCCTGTGTATGGCAATGGGAGCGCAAGAGTTACTTTCCTTACCAGAAAACTACTCTTGCTCGTAGGACCAGAAACTGCATGTGACTCAACTCCATTTAGGACTGGGAAACAAACGCTAGCTCGCCTTACAAGAATCACACTCTGCTTTTGAGAAAAGAGCAATATTCTACTCTACTGTGTTTCTTATGGGGTCCGAACAGTGAGCCTGCTCAGAATAAAAGAACTGTGCTTCCTACATACACGACCATATCTAGTTCAATTCTGCTTAGGAACCTGACAAGAACAGTAGATCCTCTTCAGTCCAATACACTGTACGTGCTGGGAACAGACGCCAGGGCTATTTGTCCTGTGTTTGGCAATGGCAGCGCAATAGTGACTCTTCTTACTATAAAACAACTCTTGCTCGTAGGACCAGAAACTGCATGTGATTCAACTCCATTTAGGACTGGGAAACAAAAGCTAGCTCGCCTTACAAGAAACACACTCTGCTTTTGTGGAAAGAGCACTCTTCTACTCTACTGTGTTTCCTATAGGGCCAGAACAGTGAGCCTGCTCAGAACAAAAGAACTGTGCTTCCTACACACGGGCCATATCTAGTTCAACTCTGCTTAGGAAACTGACAAGAACAGTAGCTCCTCTTCAGTCCGATACTCCGTACTTGCTGGGAAAAGACGCAAGTGCTATTTGCCTTGTGTAGGGCAATGGGAGCGCAATAGAGACTTTCCTTACCAGAAAACAACTCTTGCTCTTAGGACCTGAAACTGCATGTGATTCAACTCCATTTAGGACTGGGAAACAAACGCTAGCTCGCCTTACAAGAAACACACTCTGCTTTTGAGAAAAGAGCACTCTTCTACTCTACTGTGTTTCCTATGGTGTCCGAACAGTGAGCTTGCTCAGAACAAAAGAACTGTGCTTCCTACACACACGGCCCTATCTAGTTCAATTCTGCTTAGGAACCTAACAAGAACAGTAGATCCTCTTCAGTCCAATACACTGTACTTGCTGGGAACAGACGCCAGTGCTATTTGTCCTGTGTATGGCAATGGCAGCGCAATAGTGACTCTTCTTACCATAAAACAACTCTTGCTTGTAGGACTAGAAACTGCATGTGATTCAACTCCATTTAAGAATGGGAAACAAACGCTAGCTCGCTTTACAAGAAACACACTCTGCTTTAGAGAAAAGAGCACTCTTCTACTCTACTGTGTTTCCTATATGGCCATAACAGTGAGCTTGGTCAGAACAAAAGAACTGTGCTACCTACACACGGGCCATAACTAGTTCAACTCTGTTTAGGAAACTGACAAGAACAGTAGCTCCTCTTCAGTCCGAAACACTGTACTTGCTGGGAACTGACGCGAGTGCTATTTGCACTGTGTATGGCAATGGGAGCACAATAGTGACGTTCCTTACCAGAAAACAACTATTGCTCATAGAACCAGAAACTGCATGTGATTCAACTCCATTTAGGACTGGGATACAAATGCTAGCTCGCCTTACATGAAACACACTCCGCTTTTGAGAAAAGAGCACTCTTCTACTCTACTGTGCTTCCTATGGGGTCAGAACAGTGAGCTTGCTCAGAACAAAAGAACTGTGCTTCCTACACACACCGGCCATATCTAGTTCAACTCTGCTTAGGAAACTGAGAAGAACAGTAGCTCCTCTTCAGTCCAAGATACTGTACTTTCGAGGAACAGACGCGAGTGCTATTTGCACTGTGTATGGCAATTGGAGCACAATAGTGACTCGTCTTACCAGAAAACAACTCTTGCTCGTAGGACAAAAAACTGCATGTGACTCAACTCCATTTAGGACTGGGAAACAAACGCTAGCTCGCCTTACAAGAAACACACTCTGCTTTTGAGAAAAGTGCACTCTTCTACTCTACTGTGTTTCCTTTTGGGTCTGAACAGTGAGCTTGCTCAGAACAAAAGAACTATGCTTCCTACACACACGGCCATAACTAGTTCAATTCTGCTTAGGAACCTGACAAGAACAGTAGATCCTCTTCAGTCCAACACACTGTACTTGCTGCTAACAGACGCCAGTGCTTTTTGTCCTGTGTATATCAATGGCAGCGCAATAGTGACTCTTCTTACCATAAAACAACTCTTGCTCGTAGGACCAGAAACTGCATGTGATTCCACTCCATTTAGGACTGGGAAGCAAATGATAGCTCGCCTTACAAGAAACACACTCTGCTTTAGAGAAAAGAGCACTCTTCTACTCTACTGTGTTTCCTATAGGGCCAGAACAGTGAGCTTGCTCAGAACAAAAGAACTGTGCTTCCTACACACGGGCCATATCTAGTTCAACTCTGCTTAGGAAACTGACAAGAACAGTAGCTCCTCTTCAGTCCGATACACTGTACTTGGTGGGAACAGACGCGAGTGCTATTTGCACTGTGTATGGCAATGGGAGCGCAATATTGACTTTCTTTACCAGAAAACAACTCTTGCTCGTAGGACCAGAAACTGCATGTGATTCAACTCCATTTAGGACTGGGAAACAAATGCTAGCTCGCCTTACATGAAACACACTCTGCTTTTGAGAAAAGAGCACTCTTCTACTCTACTGTGCTTCCTATGGGGTCCGAACAGTGAGCTTGCTCAGAACAAAAGAACTGTGCTTCCTACACACACGGGCCATATCTAGTTCAACTCTGCTTAGGAAACTGAGAAGAACAGTAGCTCCTCTTCAGTCCAATACACTGTACTTGCTGGGAACAGACAGGAGGGCTATTTGCACTGTGTATGGCAATGGGAGCGCAAGAGTTACTTTCCTTACCAGAAAACAACTCTTGCTCGTAGGACCAGAAACTGCATGTGACTCAACTCCATTTAGGACTGGGAAACAAACGCTAGCTCGCCTTACAAGAATCACACTCTGCTTTTGAGAAAAGAGCACTCTTCTACTCTACTGTTTTTCCTATGGGGTCCGAACAGTGAGCCTGCTCAGAACAAAAGAACTGTGCTTCCTACATACACGACCATATCTAGTTCAATTCTGCTTAGGAACCTGACAAGAACAGTAGATCCTCTTCAGTCCAATACACTGTACTTCCTGGGAACAGATGCCAGTGCTATTTGACCTGTGTATGGCAATGGCAGCGCAATAGTGACTATTCTTACCATAAAACAACTCTTGCTCGTAGGACCAGAAACTGCATGTGATTCACCTCCATTTAGGACTGGGAAACAAAAGCTAGCTCGCCTTACAAGAAACACACTCTGCTTTAGAGAAAAGAGCACTCTTCTACTCTACTGTGTTTCCTATAGGGCCAGAACAGTGAGCCTGCTCAGAACAAAAGAACTGTGCTTCCTACATACACGACCATATCTAGTTCAATTCTGCTTAGGAAACTGAGAAGAACAGTAGCTCCTCTTCAGTCCAATACACTGTATTTTCGGGGAACAGACGCGAGTGCTATTTGCACTGTGTATGGCAATTGGAGCACAATAGTGACTCGTCTTACCAGAAAACAACTCTTGCTCGTAGGATAAAAAACTGCATGTGACTCAACTCCATTTGGAACTGGGAAACAAACGCTAGCTCGCCTTACAAGAAACACACTCTGCTTTTGAGAAAAGAGCACTCTTCTACTCTACTGTGTTTCCTATAGGGCCAGAACAGTGAGCTTGCTCAGAACAAAAGAACTGTGCTTCCTACGCACGGGCCATAACTAGTTCAACTCTGCTTAGGAAACTGACAAGAACAGTAGCTCCTCTTCAGTCCGAAACACTGTACTTGCTGGGAACAGACGCGAGTGCTATTTGCACTGTGTATGGCAATGGGAGCGCAATAGTGACTTTCCTTACCAGAAAACAACTCTTGCTCATAGGACCAGAATCTGCATGTGATTCAACTCCATTTCGGACTGGGATACAAATGCTAGCTCGCCTTCCATGAAACACACTCTGCTTTTGAGAAAAGAGCACTCTTCTACTCTACTGTGCTTCCTATGGGGTCCGAACAGTGAGCTTGCTCAGAACAAAAGAACTGTGCTTCCTACACACACGGGCCATATCTAGTTCAACTCTGCTTAGGAAACTGAGAAGAACAGTAGCTCCTATTCAGTCCAATACACTGTACTTGCTGGGAACAGACCGGAGGGCTATTTGCCCTGTGTATGGCAATGGGAGCGCAAGAGTTACTTTCCTTACCAGAAAACAACTCTTGCTCGTAGGACCAGAAACTGCATGTGACTCAACTCCATTTAGGACTGGGAAACAAACGCTAGCTCGCCTTACAAGAATCACACTCTGCTTTTGAGAAAAGAGCAATATTCTACTCTACTGTGTTTCTTATGGGGTCCGAACAGTGAGCCTGCTCAGAATAAAAGAACTGTGCTTCCTACATACACGACCATATCTAGTTCAATTCTGCTTAGGAACCTGACAAGAACAGTAGATCCTCTTCAGTCCAATACACTGTACTTGCTGGGAACAGACGCCAGTGCTATTTGTCCTGTGTATGGCAATGGCAGCGCAATAGTGACTCTTCTTACTATAAAACAACTCTTGCTCGTAGGACCAGAAACTGCATGTGATACAACTCCATTTAGGACTGGGAAACAAATGCTAGCTCGCCTTACATGAAACACACTCTGCTTTAGAGAAAAGAGCACTCTTCTACTCTACTGTGTTTCCTATATGGCCATAACAGTGAGCTTGGTCAGAACAAAAGAACTGTGCTTCCTACACACGGGCCATAACTAGTTCAACTCTGTTTAGGAAACTGACAAGAACAGTAGCTCCTCTTCAGTCGAAACACTGTACTTCCTGGGAACAGACAGGAGGGCTATTTGCCCTGTGTATGGCAATGGGAGCGCAAGAGTTACTTTCCTTACCAGAAAGCAACTCTTGCTCGTAGGACCAGAAACTGCATGTGACTCAACTCCATTTAGGACTGGGAAACAAACGCTAGCTCGCCTTACAAGAATCACACTCTGCTTTTGAGAAAAGAGCAATATTCTACGCTACTGTGTTTCTTATGGGGTCCGAACAGTGAGCCTGCTCAGAACAAAAGAACTGTGCTTCCTACATACACGAACATATCTAGTTCAATTCTGCTTAGGAACCTGACAAGAACAGTAGATCCTCTTCAGTCCAATACACTGTACTTGCTGGGAACAGACGCCAGTGCTATTTGTCCTGTGTATGGCAATGGCAGCGCAATAGTGACTCTTCTTACTATAAAACAACTCTTGCTCGTAGGACCAGAAACTGCATGTGATTCAACTCCATTTAGGACTGGGAAACAAAAGCTAGCTCGCCTTACAAGAAACACACTCTGCTTTTGTGGAAAGAGCACTCTTCTACTCTACTGTGTTTCCTATAGGGCCAGAACAGTGAGCTTGCTCAGAACAAAAGAACTGTGCTTCCTACACACGGGCCATATCTAGTTCAACTCTACTTAGTACACTGACAAGAACAGTAGCTCCTCTTCAGTCCGATACACCGTACTTGCTGGGAAAAGACGCAAGTGCTATTTGCCTTGTGTAGGGCAATGGGAGCGCAATAGAGACTTTCCTTACCAGAAAACAACTATTGCTCATAGAACCAGAAACTGCATGTGATTCAACTCCATTTAGGACTGGGATACAAATGCTAGCTCGCCTTACATGAAACACACTCTGCTTTTGAGAAAAGAGCACTCTTCTACTCTACTGTGCTTCCTATGGGGTCAGAACAGTGAGCTTGCTCAGAACAAAAGAACTGTGCTTCCTACACACACCGGCCATATCTAGTTCAACTCTGCTTAGGAAACTGAGAAGAACAGTAGCTCCTCTTCAGTCCAAGATACTGTACTTTCGAGGAACAGACGCGAGTGCTATTTGCACTGTGTATGGCAATTGGAGCACAATAGTGACTCGTCTTACCAGAAAACAACTCTTGCTCGTAGGACAAAAAACTGCATGTGACTCAACTCCATTTAGGACTGGGAAACAAACGCTAGCTCGCCTTACAAGAAACACACTCTGCTTTTGAGAAAAGAGCACTCTTCTACTCTACTGTGTTTCCTTTTGGGTCTGAACAGTGAGCTTGCTCAGAACAAAAGAACTGTGCTTCCTACACACACGGCCATAACTAGTTCAATTCTGCTTAGGAACCTGACAAGAACAGTAGATCCTCTTCAGTCCAACACACTGTACTTGCTGCTAACAGACGCCAGTGCTTTTTGTCCTGTGTATGGCAATGGCAGCGCAATAGTGACTCTTCTTACCATAAAACAACTCTTGCTCGTAGGACCAGAAACTGCATGTGATTCCACTCCATTTAGGACTGGGAAGCAAATGATAGCTCGCCTTACAAGAAACACACTCTGCTTTAGAGAAAAGAGCACTCTTCTACTCTACTGTGTTTCCTATAGGGCCAGAACAGTGAGCTTGCTCAGAACAAAAGAACTGTGCTTCCTACACACGGGCCATATCTAGTTCAACTCTGCTTAGGAAACTGACAAGAACAGTAGCTCCTCTTCAGTCCGATACACTGTACTTGGTGGGAACAGACGCGAGTGCTATTTGCACTGTGTATGGCAATGGGAGCGCAATAGTGACTTTCTTTACCAGAAAACAACTCTTGCTCGTAGGACCAGAAACTGCATGTGATTCAACTCCATTTAGGACTGGGAAACAAATGCTAGCTCGCCTTACATGAAACACACTCTGCTTTTGAGAAAAGAGCACTCTTCTACTCTACTGTGCTTCCTATGGGGTCCGAACAGTGAGCTTGCTCAGAACAAAAGAACTGTGCTTCCTACACACACGGGCCATATCTAGTTCAACTCTGCTTAGGAAACTGATAAGAACAGTAGCTCCTCTTCAGTCCAATACACTGTACTTGCTGGGAAAAGACAGGAGGGCTATTTGCACTGTGTATGGCAATGGGAGCGCAAGAGTTACTTTCCTTACCAGAAAACAACTCTTGCTCATAGGACCAGAAACTGCATGTGACTCAACTCCATTTAGGACTGGGAAACAAACGCTAGCTCGCCTTACAAGAATCAAACTCTGCTTCTGAGAAAAGAGCACTCTTCTACTCTACTGTGTTTCCTATGGGGTCCGAACAGTGAGCCTGCTCAGAACAAAAGAACTGTGCTTCCTACATACACGACCATATCTAGTTCAATTCTGCTTAGGAACCTGACAAGAACAGTAGATCCTCTTCAGTCCAATACACTGTACTTCCTGGGAACAGATGCCAGTGCTATTTGTCCTGTGTATGGCAATGGGAGCGCAATAGTGACTCTTCTTACCATAAAACAACTCTTGCTCGTAGGACCAGAAACTGCATGTGATTCAACTCCATTTAGGACTGGGAAACAAAAGCTAGCTCGCCTTACAAGAAACACACTCTGCTTTAGAGAAAAGAGCACTCTTCTACTCTACTGTGTTTCCTATAGGGCCAGAACAGTGAGCCTGCTCAGAACAAAAGAACTGTGCTTCCTACGTACACGACCATATCTAGTTCAATTCTGCTTAGGAAACTGAGAAGAACAGTAGCTCCTCTTCAGTCCAATACACTGTACTTTCGGGGAACAGACGCGAGTGCTATTTGCACTGTGTATGGCAATTGGAGCACAATAGTGACGCGTCTTACCAGAAAACAACTCTTGCTTGTAGGATAAAAAACTGCATGTGACTCAACTCCATTTGGAACTGGGAAACAAACGCTAGCTCGCCTTACAAGAAACACACTCTGCTTTTGAGAAAAGAGCACTCTTCTACTCTACTGTGTTTCCTATTGGGTCTGAACAGTGAGCTTGCTCAGAACAAAAGAACTGTGCTTCCTACACACACGGCCATAACTAGTTCAATTCTGCTTAGGAACCTGACAAGAACAGTAGATCCTCTTCAGTCCAATACACTGTACTTCCTGGGAACAGATGCCAGTGCTATTTGTCCTGTGTATGGCAATGGCAGCGCAATAGTGACTCTTCTTACCATAAAACAACTCTTGCTCATAGGACCAGAAACTGCATGTGATTCAACTCCATTTAGGACTGGGAAACAAAAGCTAGCTCGCCTTAGAAGAAACAAACTCTGCTTTAGAGAAAAGAGCACTCTTCTACTCTACTGTGTTTCCTATAGGGCCAGAACAGTGAGCTTGCTCAGAACAAAAGAACTGTGCTTCCTACACACGGGCCATATCTAGTTCAACTCTGCTTAGGAAACTGACAAGAACAGTAGCTCCTCTTCAGTCTGATACACTGTACTTGGTGGGAACAGACGCGAGTGCTATTTGCACTGTGTATGGCAATGGGAGCGCAATAGTGACTTTCTTTACCAGAAAACAACTCTTGCTCATAGGACCAGAAACTGCATGTGATTCAACTCCATTTAGGACTGGGAAACAAATGCTAGCTCGCCTTACATGAAACACACTCTGCTTTTGAGAAAAGAGCACTCTTCTACTCTACTGTGCTTCCTAAGGGGTCCGAACAGTGAGCTTGCTCAGAACAAAAGAACTGTGCTTCCTACACACACGGGCCATATCTAGTTCAACTCTGCTTAGGAAACTGAGAAGAACAGTAGCTCCTCTTCAGTCCAATACACTGTACTTGCTGGGAACAGACAGGAGGGCTATTTGCACTGTGTATGGCAATGGCAGCGCAATAGTGACTCTTCTTACCATAAAACAACTCTTGCTCGTAGGACTAGAAACTGCATGTGATTCAACTCCATTTAAGACTGGGAAACAAACGCTAGCTCGCCTTACAAGAATCACACTCTGCTTTTGAGAAAAGAGCACTCTTCTACTCTACTGTTTTTCCTATGGGGTCCGAACAGTGAGCCTGCTCAGAACAAAAGAACTGTGCTTCCTACATACACGACCATATCTAGTTCAATTCTGCTTAGGAACCTGACAAGAACAGTAGATCCTCTTCAGTCCAATACACTGTACTTCCTGGGAACAGATGCCAGTGCTATTTGACCTGTGTATGGCAATGGCAGCGCAATAGTGACTATTCTTACCATAAAACAACTCTTGCTCGTAGGACCAGAAACTGCATGTGATTCACCTCCATTTAGGACTGGGAAACAAAAGCTAGCTCGCCTTACAAGAAACACACTCTGCTTTAGAGAAAAGAGCACTCTTCTACTCTACTGTGTTTCCTATAGGGCCAGAACAGTGAGCCTGCTCAGAACAAAAGAACTGTGCTTCCTACATACACGACCATATCTAGTTCAATTCTGCTTAGGAAACTGAGAAGAACAGTAGCTCCTCTTCAGTCCAATACACTGTACTTTCGGGGAACAGACGCGAGTGCTATTTGCACTGTGTATGGCAATTGGAGCACAATAGTGACTCGTCTTACCAGAAAACAACTCTTGCTCGTAGGATAAAAAACTGCATGTGACTCAACTCCATTTGGAACTGGGAAACAAACGCTAGCTCGCCTTACAAGAAACACACTCTGCTTTTGAGAAAAGAGCACTCTTCTACTCTACT
The DNA here is from genome assembly GCF_949786415.1 of Peromyscus eremicus. Classification (NCBI taxonomy): domain Eukaryota; kingdom Metazoa; phylum Chordata; class Mammalia; order Rodentia; family Cricetidae; genus Peromyscus; species Peromyscus eremicus. The sequence goes on from NW_026734621.1 coordinate 209,301, forward strand.
GTGTTTCCTATAGGGCCAGAACAGTGAGCTTGCTCAGAACAAAAGAACTGTGCTTCCTACGCACGGGCCATAACTAGTTCAACTCTGCTTAGGAAACTGACAAGAACAGTAGCTCCTCTTCAGTCCGAAACACTGTACTTGCTGGGAACAGACGCGAGTGCTATTTGCACTGTGTATGGCAATGGGAGCGCAATAGTGACTTTCCTTACCAGAAAACAACTCTTGCTCATAGGACCAGAATCTGCATGTGATTCAACTCCATTTCGGACTGGGATACAAATGCTAGCTCGCCTTCCATGAAACACACTCTGCTTTTGAGAAAAGAGCACTCTTCTACTCTACTGTGCTTCCTATGGGGTCCGAACAGTGAGCTTGCTCAGAACAAAAGAACTGTGCTTCCTACACACACGGGCCATATCTAGTTCAACTCTGCTTAGGAAACTGAGAAGAACAGTAGCTCCTATTCAGTCCAATACACTGTACTTGCTGGGAACAGACCGGAGGGCTATTTGCCCTGTGTATGGCAATGGGAGCGCAAGAGTTACTTTCCTTACCAGAAAACAACTCTTGCTCGTAGGACCAGAAACTGCATGTGACTCAACTCCATTTAGGACTGGGAAACAATCGCTAGCTCGCCTTACAAGAAACACACTCTGCTTTTGAGAAAAGATCACTCTTCTACTCTACTGTGTTTCCTATAGGGCCAGAACAGTGAGGTTGCTCAGAACAAAAGAACTGTGCTTCCTACACACGGGCCATATCTAGTTCTACTCTGCTTAGGAAACTGACAAGAACAGTAGCTCCTCTTCAGTCCGATACACTGTACTTGCTGGGAACAGACGCGAGTGCTATTTGCACTGTGTATGGCAATGGGAGCACAATAGTGACTTTCCTTACCAGAAAACAAGTCTTGCTCGTAGGACAAAAAATTGCATGTGACTCAACTCCATTTAGGACTGGGAAACAAATGCTAGCTCGCCTTACATGAAATACACTCTGCTTTTGAGAAAAGAGCACTCTTCTACTCTACTGTGTTTCCTATAGGGCCAGAATAGTGAGCTTGCTCAGAACAAAAGAACTGTGCTTCCTACACATGGGCCATATCTACTTCAACTCTGCTTAGGAAACTGACAAGAACAGTAGCTCCTCTTCCGTCCAATACACTGTACTTGCGGGGAACAGACGCGAGTGCTATTTGCACTGTGTATGGCAATTGGAGCACAATAGTGACTTGTCTTACCAGAAAACAACTCTTGCTCGTAGGACAAAACACTGCATGTGACTCAACAGCATTTAGGACCTGGAAACAAACGCTAGCTCGCCTTACAAGAAACACACTCTGCTTTTGATAAAAGAGCACTCTTCTACTCTACTGTGTTTCCTATGGGGTCCGAACAGTGAGCTTATTCAGAACAAAAGAAATGTGCTTCCTACACACAAGGCCATATCTAGTTCAATTCTGCTTAGGAACCTGACAAAAAGAGTAGATCCTCTTCAGTCCAATACACTGTACTTGCTGGGAACTGACGCCAGTGCTATTTGTCCTGTGTATGGCAATGGCAGCACAATAGTGACTCTTCTTACCAGAAAACAACTCTTGCTCGTAGGACCAGAAACTGCATGTGATTCAACTCCATTTAGGACTAGGAAACAAACGCTAGCTCGCCTTACAAAAACAAACTCTGCTTTTGAGAAAAGAGCACTCTTCTATTCTACTGTGTTTCCTATGTGTTCCTAAAAAGTTAGCATGCTCAGAACAAAAAAACTGTGCTTCCTACACATGGCCAATTCTAGTTCAAGTCTGCTTAGGAACCTGACAAGAACAGTAGATCCTCTTCAGTTCAATACACTGTACTTGCTGGGAACAGACGGGAGGGCTATTTACACTGTGTATGGCAATGGGAGCACAATAGTTACTTTCCTTACCAGAAAACATCTCCTGCTCGTAGGACCAGAAACTGCATGTGATTCCACTCCATTTAGGACTGGGAAACAAACGCTAGCTCGCCTTACAATGAACACATTCTGCTTTGGAGAAAAGAGCACTCTTCTACTCTACTGTGTTTCCTTTGGGGTCAAAATAGTGAGCTTGCTCAGAACAAAAGAACTGTGATTCCTACACACGCGGGCCATATCTAGTTCAACTCTGCTTAGGAAACTGACAAGAACAGTAGCTCCTCTTCAGTCCGATACACTGTACTTGCTGGGAACAGACATGAGAGCTATTTGCACTATGTATGGCAAGAGGAGCACAATAGTTACTTTCCTTACCAGAAAACAGCTCTTGCTCTTAGGACCAGAAACTGCATGTGATTCAACGCCATTTAGGACTGGGAAACAAACGCTAGCTCACCTTACAAGAAACACACTCTGCTTTAGAGGAAAGAGCACTCTTCTACACTACTGTGTTTCCTATGGTGTCCGAACAGTGAGCTTGCTCAGAACAAAAGAACTGTGCTTCCTACACACACGGCCATATCTAGTTCAATTCTGCTTAGGAACCTGACAAGAACAGTAGATCCTCTTCAGTGCAATACACTGTACTTGCTGGGAACAGACGTCAGTGCTATTTGTCCTATGTATGGCAATGGCAGCGCAATAGTGACTCTTCTTTCCAGAAAACAACTCTTGCTCGTAAGACCAGAAACTGCATGTGATTCAACTCCATTTAGGACTGGGAAACAAATGCTAGCTCGCCTTACATGAAACACATTCTGCTTTTGAGAAAAGAGCACTCTTCTACTCTACTCTGTTTCCTATGGGTTCCAAACAGTGAGCTTGCTCAGAACAAAAGAACTGTGCTTCCTACACACACGGGCCATATCTACTTCAACTCTCCTTAGGAAACTGACAAGAACAGTAGCTCCTCTTCCGTCAAATACACTGTACTTGTGGGGAACAGACGCAAGTGCTATTTGCACTGTGTATGGCAATTGGAGGAAAATAGTGACTTGTCTTACCAGAAAAGAACTCTTGCTCATAGGACAAAAAACTGCATGTGACTCAACTCCATTTTGAACTGGGAAATAAACGCTAGCTCGACTTTCAAGAAACACACTCTGCTTTTGAGAAAAGAGCACTCTTCTACTCTACTGTGTTTCCTATGGGGTCCAAACAGTCAGCTTGCTCAGAACAAAAGAACTGTGCTTCCTACACGCACGGACCATATCTAGTTCAACTCTGCTTAGTAAACTGACAAGAACAGTAGCTCCTATTCAGTGCAATACACTGTACTTGCTGGGAAAAGACGCGAGTGCTATTTGCCTTGTGATGGGCAAAGGGAGCGCAATAGTGACTTTCCTTACCAGAAAACAACTCTTGTTCATAGGACCAGAAACTGCATGTGATTCAACTCCATTTAGGACTAGGAAACAAACGCTAGCTCGCCTTACAAAAACACACTCTGCTTTTGAGAAAAGAGCACTCTTCTACTCTACTGTGTTTCCTATGTGTTCCGAAAAGTGAACTTGCTCAAAACAAAAAAACTGTGCTTCCTACACACGGGCCATATCTAGTTCAACTCTGCTTTGGAAACTGACAAGAACAGTAGCTCCTCTTCAGTCCAATACACTGTACTTGCTGGGAACAGACGCGAGTGCTATTTGCACTGTGTATGGCAATGGGAGGGCAATAGTGACTTTCCTTACCAGAAAACAACTCTTGCTCGTAACACCAGAAACTGCATGTGATTCAACTCCATTTAGGACTGGGAAACAAACTCTAGCTCGCCTTACATGAAACACACTCTGCTTTTGAGAAAAGAGCACTCTTCTATGCTACTGTGTTTCCTATGGGGTCCGAACAGTGAGCTTGCTCAGAACAAAAGAACTGTGCTTCCTACACACACGGGCCATATCTACTTCAACTGTGCTTAGGAAACTGACAAGAACAGTAGCTCCTCTTCCGTCCAATACACTGTACTTGCGTGGAACAGACGCGAGTGCTATTTGCATTGAGTATGGCAATTGGAGAACAATAGTGACTTGTCTTACCAGAAAAAATCTTTTGCTCATAGGACAAAAAACTGCATGTGACTCAACTCCATTTAGGACTGGGAAACAAACGCTAGCTCTCCTTACAAGAAACAAACTCTGCTTTTGAGAAAAGAGCACTCTTCTACTCTACTGTGTTTCCTATGTGTTCCGAAACAGTGAGTTTGCTCAGAACAAAAAAACTGTGCTTCCTACACACACGGGCATATCTAGTTCAAGTCTGCTTAGGAACCTGACAAGAACAGTAGATCCTCTTCAGTCCAATACACTGTACTTGCTGGGAACAGACGCCAGTGCTATTTGTCCTGTGTATGGCAATTGTAGCACAATAGTGACTTGTCTTACCAGAAAACAACTCTTGCTCGTAGGACAAAAAACTGCATGTGACTCAACTCCATTTAGAACTGGGAAACAAACGCTAGCTCGACTTCCAAGAAACACACTCTGCTTTTGATAAAAGAGCACTCTTCTACTCTACTGTGTTTCCTATAGGGCCAGAACAGTGAGCTTGCTCAGAACAAAAAAACTGTGCTTCCTACTCACACGGCCATATCTAGTTCAAGTCTGCTTAGGAACCTGACAAGTACAGTAGATCCTCTTCAGTTCAATACACTGTACTTGCTGGGAACAGACGCCAGTGCTATTTGTCCTGTGTATGGCAAAGGCAGCACAATAGTTACTCTTCTTAACAGAAAACAACTCTTGCTCTTAGGACCAGAAACTTCATGTGATTCAATTCCATTTAGGACTGGGAAACAAACTCTAGCTCGCTTTACAAGAAACACACTCTGCTTTTGAGAAAAGAGCACTCTTCTACTCTACTGTGTTTCCGATAAGGCCAGAACAGTGAGCTTGCTCAGAAAAAAAGAACTGTGCTTCCTACACACGGGCCATAACTAGTTCAACTTTGCTTAGGAAACTGACAAGAACAGTAGCTCCTCTTCAGTCCGATACACTGTACTTGCTGGGAACAGACGTGAGTGCTATTTGCACTGTGTATGGCAATGGGAGCGCAATAGTGACTTTCCTTACCAGAAAACAACTCTTGATCGTAGGACCAGAAACTGCATGTGATTCAACTCCATTTAGGACTGGGAAACAAATGCTAGCTCACTTTACATGAAACACACTCTGCTTTTGAGAAAAGAGTACTCTTCTAATCTACTGTGCTTCCTATAGGGTCCGAACAGTGAGCTTGCTCAGAACAAAAGAACTGTGCTTCCTACACACACGGGCCATATCTAGTTCAACTCTGCTTAGGAAACTGACAAGAACAGTAGATCTTCTTCAGTCCAATACACTGTACTTGCGGGGAACAGACACGAGTGCTATTTGCACTGTGTATGGCAATTGGAGCACAATAGTGACTCGTCTTACCAGAAAACAATTCTTGCTCGTAGGACAAAAAACTGCATGTGATTCAACTCCATTTAGGACTGGGAAACAATCGCTAGCTCGCCTTACAAGAAACACACTCTGCTTTTGAGAAAAGATCACTCTTCTACTCTACTGTGTTTCCTATAGGGCCAGAACAGTGAGGTTGCTCAGAACAAAAGAACTGTGCTTCCTACACACGGGCCATATCTAGTTCAACTCTGCTTAGGAAACTGACAAGAACAGTAGCTCCTCTTCAGTCCGATACACTGTACTTGCTGGGAACAGACGCGAGTGCTATTTGCACTGTGTATGGCAATGGGAGCACAATAGTGACTTTCCTTACCAGAAAACAAGTCTTGCTCGTAGGACAAAAAATTGCTTGTGACTCAACTCCATTTAGGACTGGGAAACAAACGCTAGCTCAACTTCCTAGAAACACACTTTCTTTTGAGAAAAGAGCACTCTTCTACTCTACTGTGTTTCCTGTATGTTCCGAACAGTGAGCTTGCTCAGAAAAAAAAAAACTGTGCTTCCTACTCACACGGCCATTTCTAGTTCAAGTCTGCTTAGGAACCTGACAATAACAGTAGATCCTCTTCAGTTCAATACACTGTACTTGCTGGGAACAGACGCCAGTGCTATTTGTCCTGTGTATGGCAATGGCAGCGGAATAGTGACTCTTCTTACCAGAAAACAACTCTTGCTCATAGGACCAGAAACTGCATGTGATTCAACTCCATTTAGGACTGGGAAAAAAAAGCTAGCTCACCTTGCAAGAAACACACTCTGCTTTAGAGAAAAGAGCACTCTTCTACTCTACTGTTTTTCCTATAGGGCCAGAACAGTGAGCTTGCTCAGAACAAAAGAACTGTGCTTCCTACACACGGGCCATATCTCGTTCAACTCTGCTTAGGAAACTGACAAGAACAGTAGCTCCTCTTCAGTCCGATACACTGTACTTGCTGGGAACAGACGCGAGTGCTATTTGCACTGTGTATGGCAATGGGAGCGCAATAGTGACTTTCTTTACCAGAAAACAACTCTTGCTCGTAGGACCAGAAACTGCATGTGATTCAACTCCATTTAGGACTGGGAAACAAATGCTAGCTCGCCTTACATGAAACACACTCTGCTTTTGAGAAAAGAGCACTCTTCTACTCTACTGTGCTTCCTATGGGGTCCGAACAGTGAGCTTGCTCAGAACAAAAGAACTGTGCTTCCTACACACACGGGCCATATCTAGTTCAACTCTGCTTAGGAAACTGAGAAGAACAGTAGCTCCTCTTCAGTCCAATACACTGTACTTGCTGGGAACAGACAGGAGGGCTATTTGCCCTGTGTATGGCAATGGGAGCACAAGAGTTACTTTCCTTACCAGAACAAAACTCTTGCTCGTAGGACCAGAAACTGCATGTGACTCAACTCCATTTAGGACTGGGAAACAAACGCTAGCTCGCCTTACAAGAATCACACTCTGCTTTTGAGAAAAGAGCAATATTCTACTCTACTGTGTTTCTTATGGGGTCCGAACAGTGAGCCTGCTCAGAACAAAAGAACTGTGCTTCCTACATACACGACCATATCTAGTTCAATTCTGCTTAGGAACCTGACAAGAACAGTAGATCCTCTTCAGTCCAATACACTGTACTTGCTGGCAACAGACGCCAGTGCTATTTGTCCTGTGTATGGCAATGGCAGCGCAATAGTGACTCTTCTTACGATAAAACAACTCTTGCTCGTAGGACCAGAAACTGCATGTGATACAACTCCATTTAGGACTGGGAAACAAATGCTAGCTCGCCTTACATGAAACACACTCTGCTTTTGAGAAAAGAGCACTCTTCTACTCTACTGTGCTTCCTATGGGGTCCGAACAGTGAGCTTGCTCAGAACAAAAGAACTGTGCTTCCTACACACACGGACCATATCTAGTTCAACTCTGCTTAGGAAACTGAGAAGAACAGTAGCTCCTCTTCAGTCCAATACACTGTACTTGCTGGGAACAGACAGGAGGGCTATTTGCACTGTGTATGGCAATGGGAGCGCAAGAGTTACTTTCCTTACCAGAAAACAACTCAAGCTCGTAGGAACAAAAAATGCATGTGACTCAACTCCATTTAGGACTGGGAAACAAACGCTAGCTCGCCTTACAAGAATCACACTCTGCTTTTGAGAAAAGAGCAATATTCTACTCTACTGTGTTTCCTATGGGGTCCGAACAGTGAGCCTGCTCAGAACAAAAGAACTGTGCTTCCTACATACACGACCATATCTAGTTCAATTCTGCTTAGGAACCTGACAAGAACAGTAGATCCTCTTCAGTCCAATACACTGTACTTCCTGGGAACAGATGCCAGTGGTATTTGTCCTGTGTATGGCAATGGCAGCGCAATAGTGACTCTTCTTACCATAAAACAACTCTTGCTCGTAGGACCAGAAACTGCATGTGATTCAACTCCATTTAGGACTGGGAAACAAAAGCTAGCTCGCCTTACAAGAAACACACTCTGCTTTAGAGAAAAGAGCACTCTTCTACTCTACTGTGTTTCCTATAGGGCAGAACAGTGAGCCTGCTCAGAACAAAAGAACTGTGCTTCCTACATACACGACCATATCTAGTTCAATTCTGCTTAGGAACCTGACAAGAACAGTAGATCCTCTTCTGTCCAATACACTGTACTTGCTGGGAAAAGACGCAAGTGCTAATTGTCCAGTGTATGGCAATGGCAGCGCAATAGTGACTCTTCTTACTATAAAACAACTCTTGCTCGTAGGACCAGAAACTGCATGTGATTCAACTCCATTTAGGACTGGGAAACAAAAGCTAGCTCACCTTACAAGAAACACACTCTGCTTTTGTGGAAAGAGCACTCTTCTACTCTACTGTGTTTCCTATAGGGCCAGAACAGTGAGCTTGCTCAGAACAAAAGAACTGTGCTTCCTACGCACGGGCCATAACTAGTTCAACTCTGCTTAGGAAACTGACAAGAACAGTAGCTCCTCTTCAGTCCGAAACACTGTACTTGCTGGGAACAGACGCGAGTGCTATTTGCACTGTGTATGGCAATGGGAGCGCAATAGTGACTTTCCTTACCAGAAAACAACTCTTGCTCATAGGACCAGAAACTGCATGTGATTCAACTCCATTTCGGACTGGGATACAAATGCTAGCTCGCCTTCCATGAAACACACTCTGCTTTTGAGAAAAGAGCACTCTTCTACTCTACTGTGCTTCCTATGGGGTCCGAACAGTGAGCTTGCTCAGAACAAAAGAACTGTGCTTCCTACACACACGGGCCATATCTAGTTCAACTCTGCTTAGGAAACTGAGAAGAACAGTAGCTCCTCTTCAGTCCAATACACTGTACTTGCTGGGAACAGACAGGAGGGCTATTTGCACTGTGTATGGCAATGGGAGCGCAAGAGTTACTTTCCTTACCAGAAAACAACTCTTGCTCATAGGACCAGAAACTGCATGTGACTCAACTCCATTTAGGACTGGGAAACAAACGCTAGCTCGCCTTACAAGAATCACACTCTGCTTTTGAGAAAAGAGCAATATTCTACTCTACTGTGTTTCCTATGGGGTCCGAACAGTGAGCCTGCTCAGAACAAAAGAACTGTGCTTCCTACATACACGACCATATCTAGTTCAATTCTGCTTAGGAACCTGACAAGAACAGTAGATCCTCTTCAGTCCAATACACTGTACTTCCTGAAAACAGATGCCAGTGCTATTTGTCCTGTGTATGGCAATGGCAGCGCAATAGTGACTCTTCTTACTATAAAACAACTCTTGCTCGTAGGACCAGAAACTGCATGTGATTCAACTCCATTTAGGACTGGGAAACAAAAGCTAGCTCGCCTTACAAGAAACACACTCTGCTTTAGAGAAAAGAGCACTCTTCTACTCTACTGTGTTTCCTATAGGGCCAGAACAGTGAGCTTGCTCAGAACAAAAGAACTGTGCTTCCTACACAAGGGCCATATCTAGTTCAACTCTGCTTAGGAAACTGACAAGAACAGTAGCTCCTCTTCAGTCCGATACACTGTACTTGCTGAGAACAGACGCGAGAGCTATTTGCACTGTGTATGGCAATGGGAGCGCAATAGTGACTTTCTTTACCAGAAAACAACTCTTGCTCGTAGGACCAGAAACTGCATGTGATTCAACTCCATTTAGGACTGGGAAACAAATGCTAGCTCGCCTTTCATGAAACACACTCTGCTTTTGAGAAAAGAGCACTCTTCTACTCTACTGTGCTTCCTATGGGGTCCGAACAGTGAGCTTGCTCAGAACAAAAGAACTGTGCTTCCTACACACACGGGCCATATCTAGTTCAACTCTGCTTAGGAAACTGAGAAGAACAGTAGCTCCTCTTCAGTCCAATACACTGTACTTGCTGGGAACAGACAGGAGGGCTATTTGCCCTGTGTATGGCAATGGGAGCGCAAGAGTTACTTTCCTTACCAGAAAACAACTCTTGCTCGTAGGACCAGAAACTGCATGTGACTCAACTCCATTTAGGACTGGGAAACAAACGCTAGCTCGCCTTACAAGAATCACACTCTGCTTTTGAGAAAAGAGCAATATTCTACTCTACTGTGTTTCTTATGGGGTCCGAACAGTGAGCCTGCTCAGAACAAAAGAACTGTGCTTCCTACATACACGACCATATCTAGTTCAATTCTGCTTAGAAACCTGACAAGAACAGTAGATCCTCTTCAGTCCAATACACTGTACTTGCTGGGAACAGACGCCAGTGCTATTTGTCCTGTGTATGGCCACGGCAGCGCAATAGTGACTCTTCTTACTATAAAACAACTCTTGCTCGTAGGACCAGAAACTGCATGTGATTCAACTCCATTTAGGACTGGGAAACAAAAGCTAGCTCACCTTACAAGAAACACACTCTGCTTTTGTGGAAAGAGCACTCTTCTACTCTACTGTGTTTCCTATAGGGCCAGAACAGTGAGCTTGCTCAGAACAAAAGAACTGTGCTTCCTACACACGGGCCATATCTAGTTCAACTCTGCTTAGGAAACTGACAAGAACAGTAGCTCCTCTTCAGTCCGATACACCGTACTTGCTGGGAAAAGACGCAAGTGCTATTTGCCTTGTGTAGGGCAATGGGAGCACAATAGAGACTTTCCTTACCAGAAAACAACTCTTGTTCGTAGGAACAGAAACTGCATGTGATTCAACTCCATTTAGGACTAGGAAACAAACGCTAGCTTGCTTTACAAAAACACACTCTGCTTTAGAGAAAAGAGCACTCTTCTACTCTACTGTGTTTCCTATAGGGCCAGAACAGTGAGCTTGCTCAGAACATATGAACTGTGCTTCCTACACACACGGGCCATAGCTAGTTCAACTCTGCTTAGGGAACTGACAAGAACAGTAGCTCCTCTTTAGTCCGAAACACTGTACTTGCTGGGAACAGACGCGAGTGCTATTTGCACTGTGTATGGCAATGGGAGCGCAATAGTGACTTTCCTTACCAGAAAACAACTCTTGCTCATAGGACCAGAAACTGCATGTGATTCAACTCCATTTCGGACTGGGATACAAATGCTAGCTCGCCTTCCATGAAACACACTCTGCTTTTGAGAAAAGAGCACTCTTCTACTCTACTGTGCTTCCTATGGGGTCCGAACAGTGAGCTTGCTTAGAACAAAAGAACTGTGCTTCCTACACACACGGGCCATATCTAGTTCAACTCTGCTTAGGAAACTGAGAAGAACAGTAGCTCCTCTTCAGTCCAATACACTGTACTTGCTGGGAACGGACAGGAGGGCTATTTGCACTGTGTATGGCAATGGGAGCGCAAGAGTTACTTTCCTTACCAGAAAACAACTCTTGCTCGTAGGACCAGAAACTGCATGTGACTCAACTCCATTTAGGACTGGGAAACAAACGCTAGCTCGCCTTACAAGAATCACACTCTGCTTTTGAGAAAAGAGCAATATTCTACTCTACTGTGTTTCCTGTGGGGTCCGAACAGTGAGCCTGATCAGAACAAAAGAACTGTGCTTCCTACATACACGACCATATCTAGTTCAATTCTGCTTAGGAACCTGACAAGAACAGTAGATCCTCTTCAGTCCAATACACTGTACTTCCTGAAAACAGATGCCAGTGCTATTTGTCCTGCGTATGGCAATGGCAGCGCAATAGTGACTCTTCTTACCATAAAACAACTCTTGCTCGTAGGACCAGAAACTGCATGTGATTCAACTCCATTTAGGACTGGGAAACAAAAGCTAGCTCGCCTTACAAGAAACACACTCTGCTTTAGAGAAAAGAGCACTCTTCTACTCTACTGTGTTTCCTATAGGGCCAGAATAGTGAGCTTGCTCAGAACAAAAGAACTGTGCTTCCTACACATGGGCCATATCTACTTCAACTCTGCTTAGGAAACTGACAAGAACAGTAGCTCCTCTTCCGTCCAATACACTGTACTTGCGGGGAACAGACGCGAGTGCTATTTGCACTGTGTATGGCAATTGGAGCACAATAGTGACTTGTCTTACCAGAAAACAACTCTTGCTCGTAGGACAAAACACTGCATGTGACTCAACAGCATTTAGGACCTGGAAACAAACGCTAGCTCGCCTTACAAGAAACACACTCTGCTTTTGATAAAAGAGCACTCTTCTACTCTACTGTGTTTCCTATGGGGTCCGAACAGTGAGCTTGCTCAGAACAAAAGAACTGTGCTTCCTACACACAAGGCCATATCTAGTTCAATTCTGCTTAGGAACCTGACAAAAAGAGTAGATCCTCTTCAGTCCAATACACTGTACTTGCTGGGAACAGACGCCAGTGCTATTTGTCCTGTGTATGGCAATGGCAGCACAATAGTGACTCTTCTTACCAGAAAACAACTCTTGCTCGTAGGACCAGAAACTGCATGTGATTCAACTCCATTTAGGACTAGGAAACAAACGCTAGCTCGCCTTACAAAAACACACTCTGCTTTTGAGAAAAGAGCACTCTTCTATTCTACTGTGTTTCCTATGTGTTCCTGAAAAGTGAGCATGCTCAGAACAAAAAAAACTGTGCTTCCTACACATGGCCAATTCTAGTTCAAGTCTGCTTAGGAACCTGACAAGAACAGTAGATCCTCTTCAGTTCAATACACTGTACTTGCTGGGAACAGACGGGAGGGCTATTTACACTGTGTATGGCAATGGGAGCACAATAGTTACTTTCCTTACCAGAAAACAACTCCTGCTCGTAGGACCAGAAACTGCATGTGATTCCACTCCATTTAGGACTGGGAAACAAACGCTAGCTCGCCTTACAATGAACACATTCTGCTTTGGAGAAAAGAGCACTCTTCTACTCTACTGTGTTTCCTTTGGGGTCAAAATAGTGAGCTTGCTCAGAACAAAAGAACTGTGCTTCCTACACACGCGGGCCATATCTAGTTCAACTCTGCTTAGGAAACTGACAAGAACAGTAGCTCCTCTTCAGTCCGATACACTGTACTTGCTGGGAACAGACATGAGAGCTATTTGCACTATGTATGGCAAGAGGAGCACAATAGTTACTTTCCTTACCCGAAAACAGCTCTTGCTCTTAGGACCAGAAACTGCATGTGATTCAACGCCATTTAGGACTGGGAAACAAACGCTAGCTCACCTTACAAGAAACACACTCTGCTTTAGAGGAAAGAGCACTCTTCTACTCTACTGTGTTTCCTATGGTGTCCGAACAGTGAGCTTGCTCAGAACTAAAGAACTGTGCTTCCTACACACACGGCCATATCTAGTTCAATTCTGCTTAGGAACCTGACAAGAACAGTAGATCCTCTTCAGTCCAATACACTGTACTTGCTGGGAACACACGTCAGTGCTATTTGTCCTATGAATGGCAATGGCAGCGCAATAGTGACTCTTCTTACCAGAAAACAACTCTTGCTCGTAAGACCAGAAACTGCATGTGATTCAACTCCATTTAGGACTAGGAAACAAATGCTAGCTCGCCTTACATGAAATACACTCTGCTTTTGAGAAAAGAGCACTCTTCTACTCTACTCTGTTTCCTATGGGTTCCAAACAGTGAGCTTGCTCAGAACAAAAGAACTGTGCTTCCTACACACACGGGCCATATCTACTTCAACTCTCCTTAGGAAACTGACAAGAACAGTAGATCCTCTTCCGTCAAATACACTGTACTTGTGGGGAACAGACGCAAGTGCTATTTGTACTGTGTATGGCAATTGGAGCAAAATAGTGACTTGTCTTACCAGAAAAGAACTCTTGCTCATAGGACAAAAAACTGCATGTGACTCAACTCCATTTTGAACTGGGAAATAAACGCTAGCTCGACTTCCAAGAAACACACTCTGCTTTTGAGAAAAGAGCACTCTTCTACTCTACTGTGTTTCCTATGGGGTCCAAACAGTCAGCTTGCTCAGAACAAAAGAAATGTGCTTCCTACACGCACGGACCATATCTAGTTCAACTCTGCTTAGTAAACTGACAAGAACAGTAGCTCCTATTCAGTGCAATACACTGTACTTGCTGGGAAAAGACGCGAGTGCTATTTGCCTTGTGATGGGCAATGGGAGCGCAATAGTGACTTTCCTTACCAGAAAACAACTCTTGTTCATAGGACCAGAAACTGCATGTGATTCAACTCCATTTAGGACTAGGAAACAAACGCTAGCTCGCCTTACAAAAACACACTCTGCTTTTGAGAAAAGAGCACTCTTCTACTCTACTGTGTTTCCTATGTGTTCCGAAAAGTGAGCTTGCTCAAAACAAAAAAACTGTGCTTCCTACACACGGGCCATATCTAGTTCAACTCTGCTTTGGAAACTGACAAGAACAGTAGCTCCTCTTCAGTCCAATACACTGTACTTGCTGGGAACAGACGCGAGTGTTATTTGCACTGTGTATGGCAATGGGAGCGCAATAGTGACTTTCCTTACCAGAAAACAACTCTTGCTCGTAAGACCAGAAACTGCATGTGATTCAACTCCATTTAGGACTGGGAAACAAACTCTAGCTCGCCTTACATGAAACACACTCTGCTTTTGAGAAAAGAGCACTCTTCTACGCTACTGTGTTTCCTATGGGGTCCGAACAGTGAGCTTGCTCAGAACAAAAGAACTGTGCTTCCTACACACACGGGCCATATCTACTTCAACTGTGCTTAGGAAACTGACAAGAACAGTAGCTCCTCTTCCGTCCAATACACTGTACTTGAGGGGAACAGACGTGAGTGCTATTTGCATTGAGTATGGCAATTGGAGAACAATAGTGACTTGTCTTACCAGAAAAAAACTTTTGCTCATAGGACAAAAAACTGCATGTGACTCAACTCCATTTAGGAATGGGAAACAAACGCTAGCTCTCCTTACAAGAAACAAACTCTGCTTTTGAGAAAAGAGCACTCTTCTACTCTACTGTGTTTCCTATGTGTTCCGAACAGTGAGCTTGCTCAGAACAAAAAAACTGTGCTTCCTACACACACGGGCATATCTAGTTCAAGTCTGCTTAGGAACCTGACAAGAACAGTAGATCCTCTTCAGTCCAATACACTGTACTTGCTGGGAACAGACGCCAGTGCTATTTGTCCTGTGTATGGCAATTGGAGCACAATAGTGACTTGTCTTACCAGAAAACAACTCTTGCTCGTAGGACAAAAAACTGCATGTGACTCAACTCCATTTAGAACTGGGAAACAAACGCTTGCTCGACTTCCAAGAAACACACTCTGCTTTTGATAAAAGAGCACTCTTCTACTCTACTGTGTTTCCTATAGGGCCAGAACAGTGAGCATGCTCAGAACAAAAAAACTGTGCTTCCTACTCACACGGCCATATCTAGTTCAAGTCTGCTTAGGAACCTGACAAGTACAGTAGATCCTCTTCAGTTCAATACACTGTACTTGCTGGGAACAGACGCCAGTGCTATTTGTCCTGTGTATGGCAAAGGCAGCACAATAGTTACTCTTCTTAACAGAAAACAACTCTTGCTCTTAGGACCAGAAACTTCATGTGATTCAATTCCATTTAGGACTGGGAAACAAACTCTAGCTCGCTTTACAAGAAACACACTCTGCATTTGAGAAAAGAGCACTATTCTACTCTACTGTGTTTCCTATAAGGCCAGAACAGTGAGCTTGCTCAGAAAAAAAGAACTGTGCTTCCTACACACGGGCCATAACTAGTTCAACTTTGCTTAGGAAACTGACAAGAACAGTAGCTCCTCTTCAGTCCGATACACTGTACTTGCTGGGAACAGACGCGAGTGCTATTTGCACTGTGTATGGCAATGGGAGCGCAATAGTGACTTTCCTTACCAGAAAACAGCTCTTAATCGTAGGACCAGAAACTGCATGTGATTCAACTCCATTTAGGACTGGGGAAACAATGCTAGCTCACTTTACATGAAACACACTCTGCTTTTGAGAAAAGAGTACTCTTCTAATCTACTGTGCTTCCTATGGGGTCCGAACAGTGAGCTTGCTCAGAACAAAAGAACTGTGCTTCCTACACACACGGGCCATATCTAGTTCAACTCTGCTTAGGAAACTGACAAGAACAGTAGATCTTCTTCAGTCCAATACACTGTACTTGCGGGGAACAGACACGAGTGCTATTTGCACTGTGTAATGCAATTGGAGCACAATAGTGACTCGTCTTACCAGAAAACAATTCTTGCTCGTAGGACAAAAAACTGCATGTGATTCAACTCCATTTAGGACTGGGAAACAATCGCTAGCTCGCCTTACAAGAAACACACTCTGCTTTTGAGAAAAGATCACTCTTCTACTCTACTGTGTTTCCTATAGGGCCAGAACAGTGAGGTTGCTCAGAACAAAAGAACTGTGCTTCCTACACACGGGCCATATCTAGTTCTACTCTGCTTAGGAAACTGACAAGAACAGTAGCTCCTCTTCAGTCCGATACACTGTACTTGCTGGGAACAGACGCGAGTGCTATTTGCACTGTGTATGGCAATGGGAGCACAATAGTGACTTTCCTTACCAGAAAACAAGTCTTGCTCGTAGGACAAAAAATTGCATGTGACTCAACTCCATTTAGGACTGGGAAACAAATGCTAGCTCGCCTTACATGAAATACACTCTGCTTTTGAGAAAAGAGCACTCTTCTACTCTACTGTGTTTCCTATAGGGCCAGAATAGTGAGCTTGCTCAGAACAAAAGAACTGTGCTTCCTACACATGGGCCATATCTACTTCAACTCTGCTTAGGAAACTGACAAGAACAGTAGCTCCTCTTCCGTCCAATACACTGTACTTGCGGGGAACAGACGCGAGTGCTATTTGCACTGTGTATGGCAATTGGAGCACAATAGTGACTTGTCTTACCAGAAAACAACTCTTGCTCGTAGGACAAAACACTGCATGTGACTCAACAGCATTTAGGACCTGGAAACAAACGCTAGCTCGCCTTACAAGAAACACACTCTGCTTTTGATAAAAGAGCACTCTTCTACTCTACTGTGTTTCCTATGGGGTCCGAACAGTGAGCTTATTCAGAACAAAAGAAATGTGCTTCCTACACACAAGGCCATATCTAGTTCAATTCTGCTTAGGAACCTGACAAAAAGAGTAGATCCTCTTCAGTCCAATACACTGTACTTGCTGGGAACTGACGCCAGTGCTATTTGTCCTGTGTATGGCAATGGCAGCACAATAGTGACTCTTCTTACCAGAAAACAACTCTTGCTCGTAGGACCAGAAACTGCATGTGATTCAACTCCATTTAGGACTAGGAAACAAACGCTAGCTCGCCTTACAAAAACAAACTCTGCTTTTGAGAAAAGAGCACTCTTCTATTCTACTCTGTTTCCTATGTGTTCCTAAAAAGTTAGCATGCTCAGAACAAAAAAACTGTGCTTCCTACACATGGCCAATTCTAGTTCAAGTCTGCTTAGGAACCTGACAAGAACAGTAGATCCTCTTCAGTTCAATACACTGTACTTGCTGGGAACAGACGGGAGGGCTATTTACACTGTGTATGGCAATGGGAGCACAATAGTTACTTTCCTTACCAGAAAACATCTCCTGCTCGTAGGACCAGAAACTGCATGTGATTCCACTCCATTTAGGACTGGGAAACAAACGCTAGCTCGCCTTACAATGAACACATTCTGCTTTGGAGAAAAGAGCACTCTTCTACTCTACTGTGTTTCCTTTGGGGTCAAAATAGTGAGCTTGCTCAGAACAAAAGAACTGTGCTTCCTACACACGCGGGCCATATCTAGTTCAACTCTGCTTAGGAAACTGACAAGAACAGTAGCTCCTCTTCAGTCCGATACACTGTACTTGCTGGGAACAGACATGAGAGCTATTTGCACTATGTATGGCAAGAGGAGCACAATAGTTACTTTCCTTACCAGAAAACAGCTCTTGCTCTTAGGACCAGAAACTGCATGTGATTCAACGCCATTTAGGACTGGGAAACAAACGCTAGCTCACCTTACAAGAAACACACTCTGCTTTAGAGGAAAGAGCACTCTTCTACACTACTGTGTTTCCTATGGTGTCCGAACAGTGAGCTTGCTCAGAACAAAAGAACTGTGCTTCCTACACACACGGCCATATCTAGTTCAATTCTGCTTAGGAACCTGACAAGAACAGTAGATCCTCTTCAGTGCAATACACTGTACTTGCTGGGAACAGACGTCAGTGCTATTTGTCCTATGTATGGCAATGGCAGCGCAATAGTGACTCTTCTTTCCAGAAAACAACTCTTGCTCGTAAGACCAGAAACTGCATGTGATTCAACTCCATTTAGGACTGGGAAACAAATGCTAGCTCGCCTTACATGAAACACATTCTGCTTTTGAGAAAAGAGCACTCTTCTACTCTACTCTGTTTCCTATGTGTTCCAAACAGTGAGCTTGCTCAGAACAAAAGAACTGTGCTTCCTACACACACGGGCCATATCTACTTCAACTCTCCTTAGGAAACTGACAAGAACAGTAGCTCCTCTTCCGTCAAATACACTGTACTTGTGGGGAACAGACGCAAGTGCTATTTGCACTGTGTATGGCAATTGGAGGAAAATAGTGACTTGTCTTACCAGAAAAGAACTCTTGCTCATAGGACAAAAAACTGCATGTGACTCAACTCCATTTTGAACTGGGAAATAAACGCTAGCTCGACTTCCAAGAAACACACTCTGCTTTTGAGAAAAGAGCACTCTTCTACTCTACTGTGTTTCCTATGGGGTCCAAACAGTCAGCTTGCTCAGAACAAAAGAACTGTGCTTCCTACACGCACGGACCATATCTAGTTCAACTCTGCTTAGTAAACTGACAAGAACAGTAGCTCCTATTCAGTGCAATACACTGTACTTGCTGGGAAAAGACGCGAGTGCTATTTGCCTTGTGATGGGCAATGGGAGCGCAATAGTGACTTTCCTTACCAGAAAACAACTCTTGTTCATAGGACCAGAAACTGCATGTGATTCAACTCCATTTAGGACTAGGAAACAAACGCTAGCTCGCCTTACAAAAACACACTCTGCTTTTGAGAAAAGAGCACTCTTCTACTCTACTGTGTTTCCTATGTGTTCCGAAAAGTGAACTTGCTCAAAACAAAAAAACTGTGCTTCCTACACACGGGCCATATCTAGTTCAACTCTGCTTTGGAAACTGACAAGAACAGTAGCTCCTCTTCAGTCCAATACACTGTACTTGCTGGGAACAGACGCGAGTGCTATTTGCACTGTGTATGGCAATGGGAGCGCAATAGTGACTTTCCTTACCAGAAAACAACTCTTGCTCGTAAGACCAGAAACTGCATGTGATTCAACTCCATTTAGGACTGGGAAACAAACTCTAGCTCGCCTTACATGAAACACACTCTGCTTTTGAGAAAAGAGCACTCTTCTATGCTACTGTGTTTCCTATGGGGTCCGAACAGTGAGCTTGCTCAGAACAAAAGAACTGTGCTTCCTACACACACGGGCCATATCTACTTCAACTGTGCTTAGGAAACTGACAAGAACAGTAGCTCCTCTTCCGTCCAATACACTGTACTTGCGTGGAACAGACGCGAGTGCTATTTGCATTGAGTATGGCAATTGGAGAACAATAGTGACTTGTCTTACCAGAAAAAAACTTTTGCTCATAGGACAAAAAACTGCATGTGACTCAACTCCATTTAGGACTGGGAAACAAACGCTAGCTCTCCTTACAAGAAACAAACTCTGCTTTTGAGAAAAGAGCACTCTTCTACTCTACTGTGTTTCCTATGTGTTCCGAAACAGTGAGTTTGCTCAGAACAAAAAAACTGTGCTTCCTACACACACGGGCATATCTAGTTCAAGTCTGCTTAGGAACCTGACAAGAACAGTAGATCCTCTTCAGTCCAATACACTGTACTTGCTGGGAACAGACGCCAGTGCTATTTGTCCTGTGTATGGCAATTGGAGCACAATAGTGACTTGTCTTACCAGAAAACAACTCTTGCTCGTAGGACAAAAAACTGCATGTGACTCAACTCCATTTAGAACTGGGAAACAAACGCTAGCTCGACTTCCAAGAAACACACTCTGCTTTTGATAAAAGAGCACTCTTCTACTCTACTGTGTTTCCTATAGGGCCAGAACAGTGAGCTTGCTCAGAACAAAAAAACTGTGCTTCCTACTCACACGGCCATATCTAGTTCAAGTCTGCTTAGGAACCTGACAAGTACAGTAGATCCTCTTCAGTTCAATACACTGTACTTGCTGGGAACAGACGCCAGTGCTATTTGTCCTGTGTATGGCAAAGGCAGCACAATAGTTACTCTTCTTAACAGAAAACAACTCTTGCTCTTAGGACCAGAAACTTCATGTGATTCAATTCCATTTAGGACTGGGAAACAAACTCTAGCTCGCTTTACAAGAAACACACTCTGCTTTTGAGAAAAGAGCACTCTTCTACTCTACTGTGTTTCCGATAAGGCCAGAACAGTGAGCTTGCTCAGAAAAAAAGAACTGTGCTTCCTACACACGGGCCATAACTAGTTCAACTTTGCTTAGGAAACTGACAAGAACAGTAGCTCCTCTTCAGTCCGATACACTGTACTTGCTGGGAACAGACGTGAGTGCTATTTGCACTGTGTATGGCAATGGGAGCGCAATAGTGACTTTCCTTACCAGAAAACAACTCTTGATCGTAAGACCAGAAACTGCATGTGATTCAACTCCATTTAGGACTGGGAAACAAATGCTAGCTCACTTTACATGAAACACACTCTGCTTTTGAGAAAAGAGTACTCTTCTAATCTACTGTGCTTCCTATGGGGTCCGAACAGTGAGCTTGCTCAGAACAAAAGAACTGTGCTTCCTACACACACGGGCCATATCTAGTTCAACTCTGCTTAGGAAACTGACAAGAACAGTAGATCTTCTTCAGTCCAATACACTGTACTTGCGGGGAACAGACACGAGTGCTATTTGCACTGTGTATGGCAATTGGAGCACAATAGTGACTCGTCTTACCAGAAAACAATTCTTGCTCGTAGGACAAAAAACTGCATGTGATTCAACTCCATTTAGGACTGGGAAACAATCGCTAGCTCGCCTTACAAGAAACACACTCTGCTTTTGAGAAAAGATCACTCTTCTACTCTACTGTGTTTCCTATAGGGCCAGAACAGTGAGGTTGCTCAGAACAAAAGAACTGTGCTTCCTACACACGGGCCATATCTAGTTCAACTCTGCTTAGGAAACTGACAAGAACAGTAGCTCCTCTTCAGTCCGATACACTGTACTTGCTGGGAACAGACGCGAGTGCTATTTGCACTGTGTATGGCAATGGGAGCACAATAGTGACTTTCCTTACCAGAAAACAAGTCTTGCTCGTAGGACAAAAAATTGCTTGTGACTCAACTCCATTTAGGACTGGGAAACAAACGCTAGCTCAACTTCCAAGAAACACACTTTCTTTTGAGAAAAGAGCACTCTTCTACTCTACTGTGTTTCCTGTATGTTCCGAACAGTGAGCTTGCTCAGAAAAAAAAAACTGTGCTTCCTACTCACACGGCCATTTCTAGTTCAAGTCTGCTTAGGAACCTGACAATAACAGTAGATCCTCTTCAGTTCAATACACTGTACTTGCTGGGAACAGACGCCAGTGCTATTTGTCCTGTGTATGGCAATGGCAGCGGAATAGTGACTCTTCTTACCAGAAAACAACTCTTGCTCATAGGACCAGAAACTGCATGTGATTCAACTCCATTTAGGACTGGGAAACAAAAGCTAGCTCACCTTGCAAGAAACACACTCTGCTTTAGAGAAAAGAGCACTCTTCTACTCTACTGTTTTTCCTATAGGGCCAGAACAGTGAGCTTGCTCAGAACAAAAGAACTGTGCTTCCTACACACGGGCCATATCTCGTTCAACTCTGCTTAGGAAACTGACAAGAACAGTAGCTCCTCTTCAGTCCGATACACTGTACTTGCTGGGAACAGACGCGAGTGCTATTTACACTGTGTATGGCAATGGGAGCGCAATAGTGACTTTCTTTACCAGAAAAAAACTCTTGCTCGTAGGACCAGAAACTGCATGTGATTCAACTCCATTTAGGACTGGGAAACAAATGCTAGCTCGCCTTACATGAAACACACTCTGCTTTTGAGAAAAGAGCACTCTTCTACTCTACTGTGCTTCCTATGGGGTCCGAACAGTGAGCTTGCTCAGAACAAAAGAACTGTGCTTCCTACACACACGGGCCATATCTAGTTCAACTCTGCTTAGGAAACTGAGAAGAACAGTAGCTCCTCTTCAGTCCAATACACTGTACTTGCTGGGAACAGACAGGAGGGCTATTTGCCCTGTGTATGGCAATGGGAGCACAAGAGTTACTTTCCTTACCAGAACAAAACTCTTGCTCGTAGGACCAGAAACTGCATGTGACTCAACTCCATTTAGGACTGGGAAACAAACGCTAGCTCGCCTTACAAGAATCACACTCTGCTTTTGAGAAAAGAGCAATATTCTACTCTACTGTGTTTCTTATGGGGTCCGAACAGTGAGCCTGCTCAGAACAAAAGAACTGTGCTTCCTACATACACGACCATATCTAGTTCAATTCTGCTTAGGAACCTGACAAGAACAGTAGATCCTCTTCAGTCCAATACACTGTACTTGCTGGCAACAGACGCCAGTGCTATTTGTCCTGTGTATGGCAATGGCAGCGCAATAGTGACTCTTCTTACGATAAAACAACTCTTGCTCGTAGGACCAGAAACTGCATGTGATACAACTCCATTTAGGACTGGGAAAAAAAGCTAGCTCACCTTACAAGAAACACCCTCTGCTTTAGAGAAAAGAGCACTCTTCTACTCTACTGTGTTTCCTATGGGGCCAGAACAGTGAGCTTGCTCAGAATAAAAGAACTGTGCTTCCTACACATGGGCCATATCTAGTTCAACTCTGCTTAGGAAACTGACAAGAACAGTAGCTCCTCTTCAGTCCGATACACTGTACTTGCTGGGAACAGACGCGAGTGCTATTTGCAGTGTGTATGGCAATGGGAGCGCAATAGTGACTTTCCTTACCAGAAAACAACTCTTGCTTGTAGGACCAGAAACTGCATGTGATTCCACTCCATTTAGGACTGGGAAGCAAATGATAGCTCGCCTTACAAGAAACACACTCTGCTTTAGAGAAAAGAGCACTCTTCTACTCTACTGTGTTTACTATGGGATCCAAACAGTGTGCTTGCTCAGATCAAAAGAACTGTGCTTCCTACACACACGGACCATATCTAGTTCAACTCTGCTTAGGAAACTGACAAGAACAGTAGCTCCTCTTCAGTCCAATACACTGTACTTGCTGGGAAAAGACGCGAGTGCTATTTGCACTGTGTATGGCAATGGGAGCGCAATAGTGACTTTCCTTACCAGAAAACAACTCTTGCTTGTAAGACCAGAAACTGCATGTGATTCAACTCCATTTAGGACTGGGAAACAAACTCTAGCTCGCCTTACATGAAACACACTCTGCTTTTGAGAAAAGAGCACTCTTCTATGCTACTGTGTTTCCTATTGGGTCCGAACAGTGAGCTTGCTCAGAACAAAAGAACTGTGCTTCCTACACACACGGGCCATATCTAGTTCAACTCTGCTTAGGAAACTGACAAGAACAGTAGCTCCTCTTCCGTCCAATACACTGTACTTGCGGGGAACAGACGCGAGTGCTATTTGCATTGAGTATGGCAATTGGAGAACAATAGTGACTTGTCTTACCAGAAAAAAACTTTTGCTCATAGGACAAAAAACTGCATGTGACTCAACTCCATTTAGGACTGGGAAACAAACGCTAGCTCTCCTTACAAGAAACAAACTCTGCTTTTGAGAAAAGAGCACTCTTCTACTCTACTGTGTTTCCTATGTGTTCCGAAACAGTGAGCTTGCTCAGAACAAAAAAAACTGTGCTTCCTACACACGGGCCATATCTAGTTCAAGTCTGCTTAGGAACCTGACAAGAACAGTAGATCCTCTTCAGTCCAATACACTGTACTTGCTGGGAACAGACGCCAGTGCTATTTGTCCTGTGTATGGCAATTGGAGCACAATAGTGACTTGTCTTACCAGAAAACAACTCTTGCTCGTAGGACAAAAAACTGCATGTGACTCAACTCCATTTAGAACTGGGAAACAAACGCTAGCTCGACTTCCAAGAAACACACTCTGCTTTTGATAAAAGAGCACTCTTCTACTCTACTGTGTTTCCTATAGGGCCAGAACAGTGAGCTTGCTCAGAACAAAAAAACTGTGCTTCCTACTCACACGGCCATATCTAGTTCAAGTCTGCTTAGGAACCTGACAAGTACAGTAGATCCTCTTCAGTTCAATACACTGTACTTGCTGGGAACAGACGCCAGTGCTATTTGTCCTGTGTATGGCAAAGGCAGCACAATAGTTACTCTTCTTAACAGAAAACAACTCTTGCTCTTAGGACCAGAAACTTCATGTGATTCAATTCCATTTAGGACTGGGAAACAAACTCTAGCTCGCTTTACAAGAAACACACTCTGCTTTTGAGAAAAGAGCACTCTTCTACTCTACAGTGTTTCCGATAAGGCCAGAACAGTGAGCTTGCTCAGAAAAAAAGAACTGTGCTTCCTACACACGGGCCATAACTAGTTCAACTTTGCTTAGGAAACTGACAAGAACAGTAGCTCCTCTTCAGTCCGATACACTGTACTTGCTGGGAACAGACGCGAGTGCTATTTGCACTGTGTATGGCAATGGGAGCGCAAGAGTTACTTTCCTTACCAGAAAACAACTCTTGCTCGTAGGACCAGAAACTGCATGTGACTCAACTCCATTTAGGACTGGGAAACAAACGCTAGCTCGCCTTACAAGAATCACACTCTGCTTTTGAGAAAAGAGCAATATTCTACTCTACTGTGTTTCTTATGGGGTCCGAACAGTGAGCCTGCTCAGAACAAAAGAACTGTGCTTCCTACATACACGACCATATCTAGTTCAATTCTGTTTAGAAACCTGACAAGAACAGTAGATCCTCTTCAGTCCAATACACTGTACTTGCTGGGAACAGACGCCAGTGCTATTTGTCCTGTGTATGGCCACGGCAGCGCAATAGTGACTCTTCTTACTATAAAACAACTCTTGCTCGTAGGACCAGAAACTGCATGTGATTCAACTCCATTTAGGACTGGGAAACAAAAGCTAGCTCACCTTACAAGAAACACACTCTGCTTTTGTGGAAAGAGCACTCCTCTACTCTACTGTGTTTCCTATAGGGCCAGAACAGTGAGCTTGCTCAGAACAAAAGAACTGTGCTTCCTACACACGGGCCATATCTAGTTCAACTCTGCTTAGGAAACTGACAAGAACAGTAGCTCCTCTTCAGTCCGATACACCGTACTTGCTGGGAAAAGACGCAAGTGCTATTTGCCTTGTGTAGGGCAATGGGAGCACAATAGAGACTTTCCTTACCAGAAAACAACTCTTGTTCGTAGGAACAGAAACTGCATGTGATTCAACTCCATTTAGGACTAGGAAACAAACGCTAGCTTGCCTTACAAAAACACACTCTGCTTTAGAGAAAAGAGCACTCTTCTACTCTACTGTGTTTCCTATAGGGCCAGAACAGTGAGCTTGCTCAGAACATATGAACTGTGCTTCCTACACACACGGGCCATAGCTAGTTCAACTCTGCTTAGGGAACTGACAAGAACAGTAGCTCCTCTTCAGTCCGAAACACTGTACTTGCTGGGAACAGACGCGAGTGCTATTTGCACTGTGTATGGCAATGGGAGCGCAATAGTGACTTTCCTTACCAGAAAACAACTCTTGCTCATAGGACCAGAAACTGCATGTGATTCAACTCCATTTCGGACTGGGATACAAATGCTAGCTCGCCTTCCATGAAACACACTCTGCTTTTGAGAAAAGAGCACTCTTCTACTCTACTGTGCTTCCTATGGGGTCCGAACAGTGAGCTTGCTCAGAACAAAAGAACTGTGCTTCCTAAACACACGGGCCATATCTAGTTCAACTCTGCTTAGGAAACTGAGAAGAACAGTAGCTCCTCTTCAGTCCAATACACTGTACTTGCTGGGAACGGACAGGAGGGCTATTTGCACTGTGTATGGCAATGGGAGCGCAAGAGTTACTTTCCTTACCAGAAAACAACTCTTGCTCGTAGGACCAGAAACTGCATGTGACTCAACTCCATTTAGGACTGGGAAACAAACGCTAGCTCGCCTTACAAGAATCACACTCTGCTTTTGAGAAAAGAGCAATATTCTACTCTACTGTGTTTCCTATGGGGTCCGAACAGTGAGCCTGCTCAGAACAAAAGAACTGTGCTTCCTACATACACGACCATATCTAGTTCAATTCTGCTTAGGAACCTGACAAGAACAGTAGATCCTCTTCAGTCCAATACACTGTACTTCCTGAAAACAGATGCCAGTGCTATTTGTCCTGCGTATGGCAATGGCAGCGCAATAGTGACTCTTCTTACCATAAAACAACTCTTGCTCGTAGGACCAGAAACTGCATGTGATTCAACTCCATTTAGGACTGGGAAACAAAAGCTAGCTCGCCTTACAAGAAACACACTCTGCTTTAGAGAAAAGAGCACTCTTCTACTCTACTGTGTTTCCTATAGGGCCAGAACAGTGAGCTTGCTCAGAACAAAAGAACTGTGCTTCCTACACACGGGCCATATCTAGTTCAACTCTGCTTAGGAAACTGACAAGAACAGTAGCTCCTCTTCAGTCCGATACACTGTACTTGCTGGGAACAGACGCGAGAGCTATTTGCACTGTGTATGGCAATGGGAGCGCAATAGTGACTTTCTTTACCAGAAAACAACTCTTGCTCGTAGGACCAGAAACTGCATGTGATTCAACTCCATTTAGGACTGGGAAACAAATGCTAGCTCGCCTTACATGAAACACACTCTGCTTTTGAGAAAAGAGCACTCTTCTACTCTACTGTGCTTCCTATGGGGTCCGAACAGTGAGCTTGCTCAGAACAAAAGAACTGTGCTTCCTACACACATGGGCCATATCTAGTTCAACTCTGCTTAGGAAACTGAGAAGAACAGTAGCTCCTCTTCAGTCCAATACACTGTACTTGCTGGGAACAGACAGGAGGGCTATTTGCCCTGTGTATGGCAATGGAAGCGCAAGAGTTACTTTCCTTACCAGAAAACAACTCTTGCTCGTAGGACCAGAAACTGCATGTGACTCAACTCCATTTAGGACTGGGAAACAAACGCTAGCTCGCCTTACAAGAATCACACTCTGCTTTTGAGAAAAGAGCAATATTCTACTCTACTGTGTTTCTTATGGGATCCGAACAGTGAGCCTGCTCAGAACAAAAGAACTGTGCTTCCTACATACACGACCATATCTAGTTCAATTCTGCTTAGGAACCTGACAAGAACAGTAGATCCTCTGGAGTCCAATACACTGTACTTGCTGGGAACAGACGCCAGTGCTATTTGTCCTGTGTATGGTAATGGCAGCGCAATAGTGACTCTTCTTACTATAAAACAACTCTTGCTCGTAGGACCAGAAACTGCATGAGATTCAACTCCATTTAGGACTGGGAAACAAAAGCTAGCTCACCTTACAAGAAACACACTCTGCTTTTGTGGAAAGAGCACTCTTCTACTCTACTGTGTTTCCTATAGGGCCAGAACAGTGAGCTTGCTCAGAACAAAAGAACTGTGCTTCCTACACACGGGCCATATCTAGTTCAACTCTGCTTAGGAAACTGACAAGAACAGTAGCTCCTCTTCAGTCCGATACACCGTACTTGCTGGGAAAAGACGCAAGTGCTATTTGCCTTGTGTAGGGCAATGGGAGCGCAATAGAGACTTTCCTTACCAGAAAACAACTCTTGTTCGTAGGACCAGAAACTGCATGGGATTCAACTCCATTTAGGACTAGGAAACAAACGCTAGCTTGCCTTACAAAAACACACTCTGCTTTAGAGAAAAGAGCACTCTTCTACTCTACTGTGTTTCCTATAGGGCCAGAACAGTGAGCTTGCTCAGAACATATGAACTGTGCTTCCTACACACACGGGCCATATCATGTTCAACTCTGCTTAGGGAACTGACAAGAACAGTAGCTCCTCTTCAGTCTGATACACTGTACTTGCTGGGAACCGACGCGGGAGCTATTTGCACTGTGTATGGCAAGGGGAGCACAATAGTGACTTTCCTTACCAGAAAACAACTCTTGCTCTTAGGACCAGAAACTGCATGTGATTCAACTCCATTTAAGACTGGGAAACAAACGCTAGCTCGCCTTACAAGAAACACACTCTGCTTTTGAGAAAAGAGCACTCTTCTACTCTACTGTGTTTCCTATGGTGTCCGAACAGTGAGCTTGCTCAGAACAAAAGAACTGTGCTTCCTACACACACGGCCCTATCTAGTTCAATTCTGCTTAGGAACCTGACAAGAACAGTAGATCCTCTTCAGTCCAATACACTGTACTTGCTGGGAACAGACGCCAGTGCTATTTGTCCTGTGTATGGCAATGGCAGCGCAATAGTGACTCTTCTTACCATAAAACAACTCTTGCTCGTAGGACTAGAAACTGCATGTGATTCAACTCCATTTAAGACTGGGAAACAAACGCTAGCTCGCTTTACAAGAAACACACTCTGCTTTAGAGAAAAGAGCACTCTTCTACTCTACTGTGTTTCCTATATGGCCATAACAGTGAGCTTGGTCAGAACAAAAGAACTGTGCTTCCTACACACGGGCCATAACTAGTTCAACTCTGTTTAGGAAACTGACAAGAACAGTAGCTCCTCTTCAGTCCGAAACACTGTACTTGCTGGGAACTGACGCGAGTGCTATTTGCACTGTGTATGGCAATGGGAGCGCAATAGTGACGTTCCTTACCAGAAAACACCTATTGCTCATAGAACCAGAAACTGCATGTGATTCAACTCCATTTAGGACTGGGATACAAATGCTAGCTCGCCTTACATGAAACACACTCTGCTTTTGAGAAAAGAGCACTCTTCTACTCTACTGTGCTTCCTATGGGGTCCGAACAGTGAGCTTGCTCAGAACAAAAGAACTGTGCTTCCTACACACACCGGCCATATCTAGTTCAACTCTGCTTAGGAAACTGAGAAGAACAGTAGCTCCTCTTCAGTCCAAGATACTGTACTTTCGAGGAACAGACGCGAGTGCTATTTGCACTGTGTATGGCAATTGGAGCACAATAGTGACTCGTCTTACCAGAAAACAACTCTTGCTCGTAGGACAAAAAACTGCATGTGACTCAACTCCATTTAGGACTGGGAAACAAACGCTAGCTCGCCTTACAAGAAACACACTCTGCTTTTGAGAAAAGAGCACTCTTCTACTCTACTGTGTTTCCTATGGGGCCAGAACAGTGAGCTTGCTCAGAATAAAAGAACTGTGCTTCCTACACACGGGCCATATCTAGTTCAGCTCTGCTTAGGAAACTGACAAGAACAGTAGCTCCTCTTCAGTTCCATGCACTGTACTTGCTGGAAAGGGACGCAAGGGCTATTTGCACTGTGTATGGCAATGGGAGCGCAATAGTGACTTTCCTTACCAGAAAACAACTCTTGCTCGTAGGACCAGAAACTGCATGTGATTCCACTCCATTTAGGACTGGGAAGCAAACGCTAGCTCGCCTTACAAGAAACACACTCTGCTTTAGAGAAAAGAGCACTCTTCTACTCTACTGTGTTTCCTATGGGGTCCAAACAGTGAGCTTGCTCAGAACAAAATAACTGTGCTTTTTACACACACGGACCACATCTAGTTCAACTCTGCTTAGGAAACTGACAAGAACAGTAGCTCCTCTTCAGTCCAATACACTGTACTTGCTGGGAACAGACGCATGTGCTATTTGCACTGTGTATGCCAATGGGAGCACAATAGTGACTTTCCTTACCAGAAAACAACTCTTGCTCGTAGGACTAGAAACTGCATGTGATTCCACTCCATTTAGGACTGGGAAACAAATGCTAGCTCGCCTTACAAGAAACACACTCTGCTTTAGAAAAAATAGCACTCTTCTACTCTACTGTGTTTCCTATGGGGTCCAAACAGTGAGCTTGCTCAGAACAAAAGAACTGTGCTTAATACACACACGGACCACATCTAGTTCAACTCTGCTTAGGAAACTGACAAGAACAGTAGCTCCTATACAGTCCAATACACTGTACTTGCTGGGAAAAGACGCGAGTGCTATTTGCCTTGTGTAGGGCAATGGGAGCGCAATAGTGACTTTCCTTACCAGAAAACAACTCTTGTTCGTAGGACCAGAAACTGCATGTGATTCAACTCCATTTAGGACTGGGAAACAAACTCTAGGTCGCTTTACAAGAAACACACTCTGCTTTTGAGAAAAGAGCACTCTTCTACTCTACTGTGTTTCCTATAGGGCCAGAACAGTGAGCTTGCTCAGAACATAAGACCTGTGCTTCCTAAACACACGGGCCAAATCTAGTTCAACTCTGCTTAGGAAACTGACAAGAACAGTAGCTCCTCTTCAGTCCGATACACTGTACTTGTGGGGAACAGAAGCGAGTGGTATTTGCACTGTGTATGGCAATTGGAGCACAATAGTGACTTGTCTTACCAGAAAACAACTCTTGCTCGTTGGACAAAAAACTGCATGTGACTCAACTCCATTTATGACTGGGAAACAAACGCTAGCTCGACTTCCAAGAAACACACTCTGCTTTTGAGAAAAGAGCACTCTTCTACTCTACTATGTTTCCTATGTGTTCCGAACAGTGAGCTTGCTCAGAACAAAAGAACTGTGCTTCCTACACACACGGCCATAACTAGTTCAATTCTGCTTAGGAACCTGACAAGAACAGTAGATCCTCTTCAGTCCAATACACTGTACTTGCTGCTAACAGAAGCCAGTGCTATTTGTCCTGTGTATGGCAATGGCAGCGCAATAGTGAATCTTCTTACCATAAAACAACTCTTGCTCGTAGGACCAGAAAGTGCATGTGATTCAACTCCATTTAGGACTGGGAAAAAAAGCTAGCTCACCTTACAAGAAACACCCTCTGCTTTAGAGAAAAGAGCACTCTTCTACTCTACTGTGTTTCCTATGGGGCCAGAACAGTGAGCTTGCTCAGAATAAAAGAACTGTGCTTCCTACACATGGGCCATATCTAGTTCAACTCTGCTTAGGAAACTGACAAGAACAGTAGCTCCTCTTCAGTCCGATACACTGTACTTGCTGGGAACAGACGCGAGTGCTATTTGCAGTGTGTATGGCAATGGGAGCGCAATAGTGACTTTCCTTACCAGAAAACAACTCTTGCTTGTAGGACCAGAAACTGCATGTGATTCCACTCCATTTAGGACTGGGAAGCAAATGATAGCTCGCCTTACAAGAAACACACTCTGCTTTAGAGAAAAGAGCACTCTTCTACTCTACTGTGTTTACTATGGGATCCAAACAGTGTGCTTGCTCAGATCAAAAGAACTGTGCTTCCTACACACACGGACCATATCTAGTTCAACTCTGCTTAGGAAACTGACAAGAACAGTAGCTCCTCTTCAGTCCAATACACTGTACTTGCTGGGAACAGACGCATGTGCTATTTGCACTGTGTATGCCAAAGGGAGCACAATAGTGACTTTCCTTACCAGAAAACAAAGCTTGCTCCTAGGACTAGAAACTGCATGTGATTCCACTCCATTTAGGACTGGGAAACAAATGCTAGCTCGTCTACAAGAAACACACTCTGCTTTAGAGAAAATAGCACTCTTCTACTCTACTGTGTTTCCTATGGGGTCCAAACAGTGAGCTTGCTCAGAACAAAAGAACTGTGCTTAATATACACACGGACCACATCTAGTTCAACTCTGCTTGGAAAATGACAAGAACAGTAGCTCCTATTCAGTCCAATACACTGTACTTGCTGGGAAAAGATGCGAGTGCTATTTGACTTGTGTAGGGCAATGGGAGCGCAATAGTGACTTTCCTTACCAGAAAACAACTCTTGTTCGTAGGACCAGAAACTGCATGTGATTCAACTCCATTTAGGACTGGGAAAAAAACTCTAGCTCGCTTTACAAGAAACACACTCTGCTTTTGAGAAAAGAGCACTCTTCTACTCTACTGTGTTTTTTATAGGGCCAGAACAGTGAGCTTGCTCAGAACATAAGAACTGTGCTTTCTACACACACGGGCCATATCTAGTTCAAATCTGCTTAGGAAACTGACAAGAACAGTAGCTCCTCTTCAGTCCAAACACTGTACTTGCTGGCAACAGACGCGAGTGCTATTTGCACTGTGTATGGCCATGGGAGCACAATAGTGACTTTCCTTACCAGAAAACAAATCTTGCTCATAGGACCAGAAACTGCATGTGATTCAACTCCATTTCAGACTGGGATACAAATGCTAGCTCGCCTTCCATGAAACACACTCTGCTTTTGAGAAAAGAGCACTCTTCTACTCTACTGTGCTTCCTATGGGGTCCGAACAGTGAGCTTGCTCAGAACAAAAGAACTGTGCTTCCTACACACAAGGGCCATATCTAGTTCAACTCTGCTTAGGAAACCGAGAAGAACAGTAGCTCCTCTTCAGTCCAATACACTGTACTTTCGGGGAACAGACGCGAGTGCTATTTGCACTGTGTATGGCAATTGGAGCACAATAGTGACTCGTCTTACCAGAAAACAACTCTTGCTCGTAGGATAAAAAACTGCATGTGACTCAACTTCATTTAGGACTGGGAAACAAACGCTAGCTCGCCTTACAAGAAACACACTCTGCTTTTGAGAAAAGAGCACTCTTCTACTCTACTGTGTTTCCTATTGGGTCTGAACAGTGAGCTTGCTCAGAACAAAAGAACTGTGCTTCCTACACACACGGCCATAACTAGTTCAATTCTGCTTAGGAACCTGACAAGAACAGTAGATCCTCTTCAGTCCAATACACTGTACTTCCTGGGAACAGATGCCAGTGCTATTTGTCCTGTGTATGGCAATGGCAGCGCAATAGTGACTCTTCTTACCATAAAACAACTCTTGCTCGTAGGACCAGAAACTGCATGTGATTCAACTCCATTTAGGACTGGGAAACAAAAGCTAGCTCGCCTTACAAGAAACAAACTCTGCTTTAGAGAAAAGAGCACTCTTCTACTCTACTGTGTTTCCTATAGGGCCAGAACAGTGAGCTTGCTCAGAACAAAAGAACTGTGCTTCCTACACACGGGCCATATCTAGTTCAACTCTGCTTAGGAAACTGACAAGAACAGTAGCTCCTCTTCATTCCGATACACTGTACTTGGTGGGAACAGACGCGAGTGCTATTTGCACTGTGTATGGCAATGGGAACGCAATAGTGACTTTCTTTACCAGAAAACAACTCTTGCTCGTAGGACCAGAAACTGCATGTGATTCAACTCCATTTAGGACTGGGAAACAAATGCTAGCTCGCCTTACATGAAACACGCTCTGCTTTTGAGAAAAGAGCACTCTTCTACTCTACTGTGCTTCCTATGGGGTCCGAACAGTGAGCTTGCTCAGAACAAAAGAACTGTGCTTCCTACACACACGGGCCATATCTAGTTCAACTCTGCTTAGGAAACTGACAAGAACAGTAGCTCCTCTTCAGTCCAATACACTGTACTTGCTGGGAACAGACGCATGTGCTATTTGCACTGTGTATGCCAATGGGAGCGCAATAGTGACTTTCCTTACCAGAAAACAACTCTTGCTCGTAGGACTAGAAACTGCATGTGATTCCACTCCATTTAGGACTGGGAAACAAATGCTAGCTCGCCTTACAAGAAACACACTCTGCTTTAGAAAAAATAGCACTCTTCTACTCTACTGTGTTTCCTATGGGGTCCAAACAGTGAGCTTGCTCAGAACAAAAGAACTGTGCTTAATACACACACGGACCACATCTAGTTCAACTCTGCTTAGGAAACTGACAAGAACAGTAGCTCCTATACAGTCCAATACACTGTACTTGCTGGGAAAAGACGCGAGTGCTATTTGCCTTGTGTAGGGCAATGGGAGCGCAATAGTGACTTTCCTTACCAGAAAACAACTCTTGTTCGTAGGACCAGAAACTGCATGTGATTCAACTCCATTTAGGACTGGGAAACAAACTCTAGGTCGCTTTACAAGAAACACACTCTGCTTTTGAGAAAAGAGCACTCTTCTACTCTACTGTGTTTCCTATAGGGCCAGAACAGTGAGCTTGCTCAGAACATAAGACCTGTGCTTCCTAAACACACGGGCCAAATCTAGTTCAACTCTGCTTAGGAAACTGACAAGAACAGTAGCTCCTCTTCAGTCTGATACACTGTACTTGTGGGGAACAGAAGCGAGTGGTATTTGCACTGTGTATGGCAATTGGAGCACAATAGTGACTTGTCTTACCAGAAAACAACTCTTGCTCGTTGGACAAAAAACTGCATGTGACTCAACTCCATTTATGACTGGGAAACAAACGCTAGCTCGACTTCCAAGAAACACACTCTGCTTTTGAGAAAAGAGCACTCTTCTACTCTACTGTGTTTCCTATGTGTTCCGAACAGTGAGCTTGCTCAGAACAAAAGAACTGTGCTTCCTACACACACGGCCATAACTAGTTCAATTCTGCTTAGGAACCTGACAAGAACAGTAGATCCTCTTCAGTCCAATACACTGTACTTGCTGCTAACAGACGCCAGTGCTATTTGTCCTGTGTATGGCAATGGCAGCGCAATAGTGACTCTTCTTACCATAAAACAACTCTTGCTCGTAGGACCAGAAAGTGCATGTGATTCAACTCCATTTAGGACTGGGAAAAAAAGCTAGCTCACCTTACAAGAAACACCCTCTGCTTTAGAGAAAAGAGCACTCTTCTACTCTACTGTGTTTCCTATGGGGCCAGAACAGTGAGCTTGCTCAGAATAAAAGAACTGTGCTTCCTACACATGGGCCATATCTAGTTCAACTCTGCTTAGGAAACTGACAAGAACAGTAGCTCCTCTTCAGTCCGATACACTGTACTTGCTGGGAACAGACGCGAGTGCTATTTGCAGTGTTTATGGCAATGGGAGCGCAATAGTGACTTTCCTTACCAGAAAACAACTCTTGCTTGTAGGACCAGAAACTGCATGTGATTCCACTCCATTTAGGACTGGGAAGCAAATGATAGCTCGCCTTACAAGAAACACACTCTGCTTTAGAGAAAAGAGCACTCTTCTACTCTACTGTGTTTACTATGGGATCCAAACAGTGTGCTTGCTCAGATCAAAAGAACTGTGCTTCCTACACACACGGACCATATCTAGTTCAACTCTGCTTAGGAAACTGACAAGAACAGTAGCTCCTCTTCAGTCCAATACATTGTACTTGCTGGGAACAGACGCATGTGCTATTTGCACTGTGTATGCCAAAGGGAGCTCAATAGTGACTTTCCTTACCAGAAAACAAAGCTTGCTCCTAGGACTAGAAACTGCATGTGATTCCACTCCATTTAGGACTGGGAAACAAATGCTAGCTCGTCTTACAAGAAACACACTCTGCTTTAGAGAAAATAGCACTCTTCTACTCTACTGTGTTTCCTATGGGGTCCAAACAGTGAGCTTGCTCAGAACAAAAGAACTGTGCTTAATACACACACGGACCACATCTAGTTCAACTCTGCTTGGAAAATGACAAGAACAGTAGCTCCTATTCAGTCCAATACACTGTACTTGCTGGGAAAAGATGCGAGTGCTATTTGACTTGTGTAGGGCAATGGGAGCGCAATAGTGACTTTCCTTACCAGAAAACAACTCTTGTTCGTAGGACCAGAAACTGCATGTGATTCAACTCCATTTAGGACTGGGAAAAAAACTCTAGCTCGCTTTACAAGAAACACACTCTGCTTTTGAGAAAAGAGCACTCTTCTACTCTACTGTGTTTCCTATAGGGCCAGAACAGTGAGCTTGCTCAGAACATAAGAACTGTGCTTTCTACACACACGGGCCATATCTAGTTCAAATCTGCTTAGGAAACTGACAAGAACAGTAGCTCCTCTTCAGTCCAAACACTGTACTTGCTGGCAACAGACGCGAGTGCTATTTGCACTGTGTATGGCCATGGGAGCACAATAGTGACTTTCCTTACCAGAAAACAAATCTTGCTCATAGGACCAGAAACTGCATGTGATTCAACTCCATTTCAGACTGGGATACAAATGCTAGCTCGCCTTCCATGAAACACACTCTGCTTTTGAGAAAAGAGCACTCTTCTACTCTACTGTGCTTCCTATGGGGTCTGAACAGTGAGCTTGCTCAGAACAAAAGAACTGTGCTTCCTACACACAAGGGCCATATCTAGTTCAACTCTGCTTAGGAAACCGAGAAGAACAGTAGCTCCTCTTCAGTCCAATACACTGTACTTTCGGGGAACAGACGCGAGTGCTATTTGCACTGTGTATGGCAATTGGAGCACAATAGTGACTCGTCTTACCAGAAAACAACTCTTGCTCGTAGGATAAAAAACTGCATGTGACTCAACTCCATTTAGAACTGGGAAACAAACGCTAGCTCGCCTTACAAGAAACACACTCTGCTTTTGAGAAAAGAGCACTCTTCTACTCTACTGTGTTTCCTATTGGGTCTGAACAGTGAGCTTGCTCAGAACAAAAGAACTGTGCTTCCTACACACACGGCCATAACTAGTTCAATTCTGCTTAGGAACCTGACAAGAACAGTAGATCCTCTTCAGTCCAATACACTGTACTTCCTGGGAACAGATGCCAGTGCTATTTGTCCTGTGTATGGCAATGGCAGCGCAATAGTGACTCTTCTTACCATAAAACAACTCTTGCTCGTAGGACCAGAAACTGCATGTGATTCAACTCCATTTAGGACTGGGAAACAAAAGCTAGGTCGCCTTACAAGAAACAAACTCTGCTTTAGAGAAAAGAGCACTCTTCTACTCTACTGTGTTTCCTATAGGGCCAGAACAGTGAGCTTGCTCAGAACAAAAGAACTGTGCTTCCTACACACGGGCCATATCTAGTTCAACTCTGCTTAGGAAACTGACAAGAACAGTAGCTCCTCTTCATTCCGATACACTGTACTTGGTGGGAACAGACGCGAGTGCTATTTGCACTGTGTATGGCAATGGGAGCGCAATAGTGACTTTCTTTACCAGAAAACAACTCTTGCTCGTAGGACCAGAAACTGCATGTGATTCAACTCCATTTAGGACTGGGAAACAAATGCTAGCTCGCCTTACATGAAACACACTCTGCTTTTGAGAAAAGAGCACTCTTCTACTCTACTGTGCTTCCTATGGGGTCCGAACAGTGAGCTTGCTCAGAACAAAAGAACTGTGCTTCCTACACACACGGGCCATATCTAGTTCAACTCTGCTTAGGAAACTGAGAAGAACAGTAGCTCCTCTTCAGTCCAATACACTGTACTTGCTGGGAACAGACAGGAGGGCTATTTGCACTGTGTATGGCAATGGGAGCGCAAGAGTTACTTTCCTTACCAGAAAACAACTCTTGCTCGTAGGACCAGAAACTGCATGTGACTCAACTCCATTTAGGACTGGGAAACAAACGCTAGCTCGCCTTACAAGAATCACACTCTGCTTTTGAGAAAAGAGCACTCTTCTACTCTACTGTGTTTCCTATGGGGTCCGAAAAGTGAGCCCGCTCAGAACAAAAGAACTGTGCTTCCTACATACACGACCATATCTAGTTCAATTCTGCTTAGGAACCTGACAAGAACAGTAGATCCTCTTCAGTCCAATACACTGTACTTCCTGGGAACAGATGCCAGTGCTATTTGTCCTGTGTATGGCAATGGCAGCGCAATAGTGACTCTTCTTACCATAAAACAACTCTTGCTCGTAGGACCAGAAACTGCATGTGATTCAACTCCATTTAGGACTGGGAAACAAAAGCTAGCTCGCCTTACAAGAAACACACTCTGCTTTAGAGAAAAGAGCACTCTTCTACTCTACTGTGTTTCCTATAGGGCCAGAACAGTGAGCTTGCTCAGAACAAAAGAACTGTGCTTCCTACACACGGGCCATATCTAGTTCAACTCTGCTTAGGAAACTGACAAGAACAGTAGCTCCTCTTCAGTCCGATACACTGTACTTGCTGGGAACAGACCCGAGTGCTATTTGCACTGTGTATGGCAATGGGAGCGCAATAGTGACTTTCTTTACCAGAAAACAACTCTTGCTCGTAGGACCAGAAACTGCATGTGATACAACTCCATTTAGGACTGGGAAACAAATGCTAGCTCGCCTTACATGAAACACACTCTGCTTTTGAGAAAAGAGCACTCTTCTACTCTACTGTGCTTCCTATGGGGTCCGAACAGTGAGCTTGCTCAGAACAAAAGAACTGTGCTTCCTACACACTCGGGCCATATCTAGTTCAACTCTGCTTAGGAAACTGAGAAGAACAGTAGCTCCTCTTCAGTCCAATACACTGTACTTGCTGGGAACAGACAGGAGGGCTATTTGCACTGTGTATGGCAATGGGAGCGCAAGAGTTACTTTCCTTACCAGAAAACAACTCAAGCTCGTAGGAACAAAAAATGCATGTGACTCAACTCCATTTAGGACTGGGAAACAAACGCTAGCTTGCCTTACAAGAATCACACTCTGCTTTTGAGAAAAGAGCACTCTTCTACTCTACTGTGTTTCCTATGGGGTCCGAACAGTGAGCCTGCTCAGAACAAAAGAACTGTGCTTCCTACATACACGACCATATCTAGTTCAATTCTGCTTAGGAACCTGACAAGAACAGTAGATCCTCTTCAGTCCAATACACTGTACTTCCTGGGAACAGATGCCAGTGCTATTTGTCCTGTGTATGGCAATGGGAGCGCAATAGTGACTCTTCTTACCATAAAACAACTCTTGCTCGTAGGACCAGAAACTGCATGTGATTCAACTCCATTTAGGACTGGGAAACAAAAGCTAGCTCGCCTTACAAGAAACACACTCTGCTTTAGAGAAAAGAGCACTCTTCTACTCTACTGTGTTTCCTATAGGGCCAGAACAGTGAGCCTGCTCAGAACAAAAGAACTGTGCTTCCTACATACACGACCATATCTAGTTCAATTCTGCTTAGGAACCTGACAAGAACAGTAGATCCTCTTCTGTCCAATACACTGTACTTGCTGGGAAAAGACGCAAGTGCTAATTGTCCTGTGTATGGCAATGGTAGCACAATAGTGACTCTTCTTACTATAAAACAACTCTTGCTCGTAGGACCAGAAACTGCATGTGATTCAACTCCATTTAGGACTGGGAAACAAAAGCTAGCTCACCTTACAAGAAACACACTCTGCTTTTGTGGAAAGAGCACTCTTCTACTCTACTGTGTTTCCTATAGGGCCAGAACAGTGAGCTTGCTCAGAACAAAAGAACTGTGCTTCCTACGCACGGGCCATAACTAGTTCAACTCTGCTTAGGAAACTGACAAGAACAGTAGCTCCTCTTCAGTCCGAAACACTGTACTTGCTGGGAACAGACGCGAGTGCTATTTGCACTGTGTATGGCAATGGGAGCGCAATAGTGACTTTCCTTACCAGAAAACAACTCTTGCTCATAGGACCAGAATCTGCATGTGATTCAACTCCATTTCGGACTGGGATACAAATGCTAGCTCGCCTTCCATGAAACACACTCTGCTTTTGAGAAAAGAGCACTCTTCTACTCTACTGTGCTTCCTATGTGGTCCGAACAGTGAGCTTGCTCAGAACAAAAGAACTGTGCTTCCTACACACACGGGCCATATCTAGTTCAACTCTGCTTAGGAAACTGAGAAGAACAGTAGCTCCTATTCAGTCCAATACACTGTACTTGCTGGGAACAGACAGGAGGGCTATTTGCCCTGTGTATGGCAATGGGAGCGCAAGAGTTACTTTCCTTACCAGAAAACAACTCTTGCTCGTAGGACCAGAAACTGCATGTGACTCAACTCCATTTAGGACTGGGAAACAAACGCTAGCTCGCCTTACAAGAAACACACTCTGCTTTTGAGAAAAGAGCACTCTTCTACTCTATTGTGTTTCCTATGTGTTCCGAACAGTGAGCTTGCTCAGAACAAAACAACTGTGCTTCCTACACACGGGCCATATCTAGTTCAACTCTGCTTAGGAAACTGACAAGAACACTAGCTCCTCTTCAGTCCAATACACTGTACTTGCTGGGAACAGACGCCAGTGCTATTTGTCCTGTGTATGGCAATGGCAGCGCAATAGTGACTCTTCTTACTATAAAACAACTCTTGCTCGTAGGACCAGAAACTGCATGTGATACAACTCCATTTAGGACTGGGAAACAAA
This sequence comes from Peromyscus eremicus, assembly GCF_949786415.1. NCBI lineage: Eukaryota > Metazoa > Chordata > Mammalia > Rodentia > Cricetidae > Peromyscus > Peromyscus eremicus. Next base: position 249,482 of record NW_026734621.1, read on the forward strand.
TGCTAGCTCGCCTTACATGAAACACACTCTGCTTTAGAGAAAAGAGCACTCTTCTACTCTACTGTGTTTACTATATGGCCATAACAGTGAGCTTGGTCAGAACAAAAGAACTGTGCTTCCTACACACGGGCCATAACTAGTTCAACTCTGTTTAGGAAACTGACAAGAACAGTAGCTCCTCTTCAGTCGAAACACTGTACTTGCTGGGAACAGACAGGAGGGCTATTTGCCCTGTGTATGGCAATGGGAGCGCAAGAGTTACTTTCCTTACCAGAAAGCAACTCTTGCTCGTAGGACCAGAAACTGCATGTGACTCAACTCCATTTAGGACTGGGAAACAAACGCTAGCTCGCCTTACAAGAATCACACTCTGCTTTTGAAAAAAGAGCAATATTCTACTCTACTGTGTTTCTTATAGGGTCCGAACAGTGAGCCTGCTCAGAACAAAAGAACGGTGCTTCCTACATACACGACCATATCTAGTTCAATTCTGCTTAGGAACCTGACAAGAACAGTAGATCCTCTTCAGTCCAATACACTGTACTTGCTGGGAACAGACGCCAGTGCTATTTGTCCTGTGTATGGCAATGGCAGCGCAATAGTGACTCTTCTTACTATAAAACAACTCTTGCTCGTAGGACCAGAAACTGCATGTGATTGAACTCCATTTAGGACTGGGAAACAAAAGCTAGCTCGCCTTACAAGAAACACACTCTGCTTTTGTGGAAAGAGCACTCTTCTACTCTACTGTGTTTCCTATAGGGCCAGAACAGTGAGCTTGCTCAGAACAAAAGAACTGTGCTTCCTACACACGGGCCATATCTAGTTCAACTCTACTTAGGACACTGACAAGAACAGTAGCTCCTCTTCAGTCCGATACACCGTACTTGCTGGGAAAAGACGCAAGTGCTATTTGCCTTGTGTAGGGCAATGGGAGCGCAATAGAGACTTTCCTTACCAGAAAACAACTCTTGCTCTTAGGACCTGAAACTGCATGTGATTCAACTCCATTTAGGACTGGGAAACAAACGCTAGCTCGCCTTACAAGAAACACACTCTGCTTTTGAGAAAAGAGCACTCTTCTACTCTACTGTGTTTCCTATGGTGTCCGAACAGTGAGCTTGCTCAGAACAAAAGAACTGTGCTTCCTACACACACGGCCCTATCTAGTTCAATTCTGCTTAGAAACCTGACAAGAACAGTAGATCCTCTTCAGTCCAATACACTGTACTTGCTGGGAACAGACGCCAGTGCTATTTGTCCTGTGTATGGCAATGGCAGCGCAATAGTGACTCTTCTTACAATAAAACAACTCTTGCTCGTAGGACTAGAAACTGCATGTGATTCAACTCCATTTAAGACTGGGAAACAAACGCTAGCTCGCTTTACAAGAAACACACTCTGCTTTAGAGAAAAGAGCACTCTTCTACTCTACTGTGTTTCCTATATGGCCATAACAGTGAGCTTGGTCAGAACAAAAGAACTGTGCTACCTACACACGGGCCATAACTAGTTCAACTCTGTTTAGGAAACTGACAAGAACAGTAGCTCCTCTTCAGTCCGAAACACTGTACTTGCTGGGAACTGACGCGAGTACTATTTGCACTGTGTATGGCAATGGGAGCGCAATAGTGACTTTCCTTACCAGAAAACAACTCTTGTTCGTAGGACCAGAAACTGCATGTGATTCAACTCCATTTAGGACTGGGATACAAATGCTATCTCGCCTTACATGAAACACACTCTGCTTTTGAGAAAAGAGCACTCTTCTACTCTACTGTGCTTCCTATGGGGTCCGAACAGTGAGCTTGCTCAGAACAAAAGAACTGTGCTTCCTACACACACCGGCCATATCTAGTTCAACTCGGCTTAGGAAACTGAGAAGAACAGTAGCTCCTCTTCAGTCCAAGATACTGTACTTTCGAGGAACAGACGCGAGTGCTATTTGCACAGTGTATGGCAATTGGAGCACAATAGTGACTCGTCTTACCAGAAAACAACTCTTGCTCGTAGGACAAAAAACTGCATGTGACTCAACTCCATTTAGGACTGGGAAACAAACGCTAGCTCGCCTTACAAGAAACACACTCTGCTTTTGAGAAAAGAGCACTCTTCTACTCTACTGTGTTTCCTTTTGGGTCTGAACAGTGAGCTTGCTCAGAACAAAAGAACTGTGCTTCATACACACACGGCCATAACTAGTTCAATTCTGCTTAGGAACCTGACAAGAACAGTAGATCCTCTTCAGTCCAATGCACTGTACTTGCTGCTAACAGACGCCAGTGCTATTTGTCCTGTGTATGGCAATGGCAGCGCAATAGTGACTCTTCTTACCATAAAACAACTCTTGCTCGTAGGACCAGAAACTGCATGTGATTCAACTCCATTTAGGACTGGGAAACAAAAGCTAGCTCACCTTACAAGAAACACCCTCTGCTTTAGAGAAAAGAGCACTCTTCTACTCTACTGTGTTTCCTATGGTGCCAGAACAGTGAGCTTGCTCAGAATAAAAGAACTGTGCTTCCTACACACGGGCCATATCTAGTTCAACTCTGCTTAGGAAACTGACAAGAACAGTAGCTCCTCTTCAGTTCCATGCACTGTACTTGCTGGAAAGAGACGCAAGGGCTATTTGTACTGTGTATGGCAATGGGAGCGCAATAGTGACTTTCCTTACCAGAAAACAACTCTTGCTCGTAGGACCAGAAACTGCATGTGATTCCACTCCATTTAGGACTGGGAAGCAAACGCTAGCTCGCCTTACAAGAAACACACTCTGCTTTAGAGAAAAGAGCACTCTTCTACTCTACTGTGTTTCCTATGGGGTCCAAACAGTGAGCTTGCTCAGAACAAAATAACTGTGCTTTTTACACACACGGACCACATCTAGTTCAACTCTGCTTAGGAAACTGACAAGAACAGTAGCTCCTCTTCAGTCCAATACACTGTACTTGCTGGGAACAGACGCATGTGCTATTTGCACTGTGTATGGCAATGGGAGCGCAATAGTGACTTTCCTTACCAGAAAACAACTCTTGCTCGTAGGACTAGAAACTGCATGTGATTCCACTCCATTTAGGACTGGGAAACAAATGCTAGCTCGCCTTACAAGAAACACACTCTGCTTTAGAAAAAATAGCACTCTTCTACTCTACTGTGTTTCCTATGGGGTCCAAACAGTGAGCTTGCTCAGAACAAAAGAACTGTGCTTAATACACACACGGACCACATCTAGTTCAACTCTGCTTAGGAAACTGACAAGAACAGTAGCTCCTATACAGTCCAATACACTGTACTTGCTGGGAAAAGACGCGAGTGCTATTTGCCTTGTGTAGGACAATGGGAGCGCAATAGTGACTTTCCTTACCAGAAAACAACTCTTGTTCGTAGGACCAGAAACTGCATGTGATTCAACTCCATTTAGGACTGGGAAACAAACTCTAGCTCGCTTTACAAGAAACACACGCTGCTTTTGAGAAAAGAGCACTCTTCTACTCTACTGTGTTTCCTATAGGGCCAGAACAGTGAGCTTGCTCAGAACATAAGAACTGTGCTTCCTAAACACACGGGCCAAATCCAGTTCAACTCTGCTTAGGAAACTGAAAAGAACAGTAGCTCGCTTCAGTCCGATACACTGTACTTGTGGGGAACAGAAGCGAGTGGTATTTGCACTGTGTATGGCAATTGGAGCACAATAGTGACTTGTCTTACCAGAAAACAACTCTTGCTCGTTGGACAAAAAACTGCATGTGACTCAACTCCATTTATGACTGGGAAACAAACGCTAGCTCGACTTCCAAGAAACACACTCTGCTTTTGAGAAAAGAGCACTCTTCTACTCTACTGTGTTTCCTATGTGTTCCGAACAGTGAGCTTGCTCAGAACAAAAGAACTGTGCTTCCTACACACACGGCCATAACTAGTTCAATTCTGCTTAGGAACCTGACAAGAACAGTAGATCCTCTTCAGTCCAATACACTGTACTTGCTGCTAACAGACGCCAGTGCTATTTGTCCTGTGTATGGCAATGGCAGCGCAATAGTGACTCTTCTTACCATAAAACAACTCTTGCTCGTAGGACCAGAAACTGCATGTGATTCAACTCCATTTAGGACTGGGAAACAAAAGCTAGCTCACCTTACAAGAAACACCCTCTGCTTTAGAGAAAAGAGCACTCTTCTACTCTACTGTGTTTCCTATGGGGCCAGAACAGTGAGCTTGCTCAGAATAAAAGAACTGTGCTTCCTACACACGGGCCATATCTAGTTCAACTCTGCTTAGGAAACTGACAAGAACAGTAGCTCCTCTTCAGTCCGATACACTGTACTTGCTGGGAACAGACGCATGTGCTATTTGCACTGTGTATGCCAAAGGGAGCGCAATATTGACTTTCCTTACCAGAAAACAAAGCTTGCTCGTAGGACTTGAAACTGCATGTGATTCCACTCCATTTAGGACTGGGAAACAAATGCTAGCTCGTCTTACAAGAAACACACTCTGCTTTAGAGAAAATAGCACTCTTCTACTATACTGTGTTTCCTAAGGGGTCCAAACAGTGAGCTTGCTCAGAAAAAAAGAACTGTGCTTAATATACACACGGACCACATCTAGTTCAACTCTGCTTGGAAAATGACAAGAACAGTAGCTCCTATTCAGTCCAATACACTGTACTTGCTGGGAAAAGACGCGAGTGCTATTTGACTTGTGTAGGGCAATGGGAGCGCAATAGTGACTTTCCTTACCAGAAAACAACTCTTGTTCGTAGGACCAGAAACTGCATGTGATTCAACTCCATTTAGGACTGGGAAAAAAACTCTAGCTCGCTTTACAAGAAACACACTCTGCTTTTGAGAAAAGAGCACTCTTCTACTCTACTGTGTTTCCTATAGGGCCAGAACAGTGAGCTTGCTCAGAACATAAGAACTGTGCTTCCTACACACACGGGCCATATCTAGTTCAACTCTGCTTAGGAAACTGACAAGAACAGTAGCTCCTCTTCAGTCCGATACACTGTACTTTTGGGGAACAGAAGCGAGTGATATTTGCACTGTGTATGGCAATTGGAGCACAATAGTGACTTGTCTTACCAGAAAACAACTCTTGCTCGTTGGAAAAAAAATGCACGTGACTCAACTCCATTTAGGACTCGGAAACAAACGCTAGCTCGACTTCCAAGAAACAAACTCTGCTTTTGAGAAAAGAGCACTCTTCTACTCTACTGTGTTTCCTATGTGTTCCGAACAGTGAGCTTGCTCAGAACAAAAAAACTGTGCTTCCTACACACACGGCCATATCTAGTTCAAGTCTGCTTAGGAACCTCACAAGAACAGTAGATCCTCTTCAGTCCAATACACTGTACTTGCTGGGAACAGACGCCAGTGCTATTTGTCCTGTGTATGACAATGACAGCACAATAGTGACTCTTCTTACCAGAAAACAACTCTTGCTCGTAGGACCAGAAACTGCATGTGATTCAACTCCATTTAGGACTGGGAAACAAACTGTAGCTCGCTTTACAAGAAACACACTCTGCTTTTGAGAAAAGAGCACTCTTCTACTCTACTGTGTTTCCTATGGGGTCCGAACAGTGAGCTTGCTCAGAACAAAAGAACTGTGCTTAATACACACACGGACCACATCTAGTTCAACTCTGCTTGGAAAATGACAAGAACAGTAGCTCCTATTCAGTCCAATACACTGTACTTGCTGGGAAAAGATGCGAGTGCTATTTGACTTGTGTAGGGCAATGGGAGCGCAATAGTGACTTTCCTTACCAGAAAACAACTCTTGTTCGTAGGACCAGAAACTGCATGTGATTCAACTCCATTTAGGACTGGGAAAAAAACTCTAGCTCGCTTTACAAGAAACACACTCTGCTTTTGAGAAAAGAGCACTCTTCTACTCTACTGTGTTTCCTATAGGGCCAGAACAGTGAGCTTGCTCAGAACATAAGAACTGTGCTTTCTACACACACGGGCCATATCTAGTTCAAATCTGCTTAGGAAACTGACAAGAACAGTAGCTCCTCTTCAGTCCAAACACTGTACTTGCTGGCAACAGACGCGAGTGCTATTTGCACTGTGTATGGCCATGGGAGCACAATAGTGACTTTCCTTACCAGAAAACAAATCTTGCTCATAGGACCAGAAACTGCATGTGATTCAACTCCATTTCAGACTGGGATACAAATGCTAGCTCGCCTTCCATGAAACACACTCTGCTTTTGAGAAAAGAGCACTCTTCTACTCTACTGTGCTTCCTATGGGGTCCGAACAGTGAGCTTGCTCAGAACAAAAGAACTGTGCTTCCTACACACAAGGGCCATATCTAGTTCAACTCTGCTTAGGAAACCGAGAAGAACAGTAGCTCCTCTTCAGTCCAATACACTGTACTTTCGGGGAACAGACGCGAGTGCTATTTGCACTGTGTATGGCAATTGGAGCACAATAGTGACTCGTCTTACCAGAAAACAACTCTTGCTCGTAGGATAAAAAACTGCATGTGACTCAACTCCATTTAGAACTGGGAAACAAACGCTAGCTCGCCTTACAAGAAACACACTCTGCTTTTGAGAAAAGAGCACTCTTCTACTCTACTGTGTTTCCTATTGGGTCTGAACAGTGAGCTTGCTCAGAACAAAAGAACTGTGCTTCCTACACACACGGCCATAACTAGTTCAATTCTGCTTAGGAACCTGACAAGAACAGTAGATCCTCTTCAGTCCAATACACTGTACTTCCTGGGAACAGATGCCAGTGCTATTTGTCCTGTGTATGGCAATGGCAGCGCAATAGTGACTCTTCTTACCATAAAACAACTCTTGCTCGTAGGACCAGAAACTGCATGTGATTCAACTCCATTTAGGACTGGGAAACAAAAGCTAGCTCGCCTTACAAGAAACAAACTCTGCTTTAGAGAAAAGAGCACTCTTCTACTCTACTGTGTTTCCTATAGGGCCAGAACAGTGAGCTTGCTCAGAACAAAAGAACTGTGCTTCCTACACACGGGCCATATCTAGTTCAACTCTGCTTAGGAAACTGACAAGAACAGTAGCTCCTCTTCATTCCGATACACTGTACTTGGTGGGAACAGACGCGAGTGCTATTTGCACTGTGTATGGCAATGGGAACGCAATAGTGACTTTCTTTACCAGAAAACAACTCTTGCTCGTAGGACCAGAAACTGCATGTGATTCAACTCCATTTAGGACTGGGAAACAAATGCTAGCTCGCCTTACATGAAACACACTCTGCTTTTGAGAAAAGAGCACTCTTCTACTCTACTGTGCTTCCTATGGGGTCCGAACAGTGAGCTTGCTCAGAACAAAAGAACTGTGCTTCCTACACACACGGGCCATATCTAGTTCAACTCTGCTTAGGAAACTGACAAGAACAGTAGCTCCTCTTCAGTCCAATACACTGTACTTGCTGGGAACAGACGCATGTGCTATTTGCACTGTGTATGCCAATGGGAGCGCAATAGTGACTTTCCTTACCAGAAAACAACTCTTGCTCGTAGGACTAGAAACTGCATGTGATTCCACTCCATTTAGGACTGGGAAACAAATGCTAGCTCGCCTTACAAGAAACACACTCTGCTTTAGAAAAAATAGCACTCTTCTACTCTACTGTGTTTCCTATGGGGTCCAAACAGTGAGCTTGCTCAGAACAAAAGAACTGTGCTTAATACACACACGGACCACATCTAGTTCAACTCTGCTTAGGAAACTGACAAGAACAGTAGCTCCTATACAGTCCAATACACTGTACTTGCTGGGAAAAGACGCGAGTGCTATTTGCCTTGTGTAGGGCAATGGGAGCGCAATAGTGACTTTCCTTACCAGAAAACAACTCTTGTTCGTAGGACCAGAAACTGCATGTGATTCAACTCCATTTAGGACTGGGAAACAAACTCTAGGTCGCTTTACAAGAAACACACTCTGCTTTTGAGAAAAGAGCACTCTTCTACTCTACTGTGTTTCCTATAGGGCCAGAACAGTGAGCTTGCTCAGAACATAAGACCTGTGCTTCCTAAACACACGGGCCAAATCTAGTTCAACTCTGCTTAGGAAACTGACAAGAACAGTAGCTCCTCTTCAGTCCGATACACTGTACTTGTGGGGAACAGAAGCGAGTGGTATTTGCACTGTGTATGGCAATTGGAGCACAATAGTGACTTGTCTTACCAGAAAACAACTCTTGCTCGTTGGACAAAAAACTGCATGTGACTCAACTCCATTTATGACTGGGAAACAAACGCTAGCTCGACTTCCAAGAAACACACTCTGCTTTTGAGAAAAGAGCACTCTTCTACTCTACTGTGTTTCCTATGTGTTCCGAACAGTGAGCTTGCTCAGAACAAAAGAACTGTGCTTCCTACACACACGGCCATAACTAGTTCAATTCTGCTTAGGAACCTGACAAGAACAGTAGATCCTCTTCAGTCCAATACACTGTACTTGCTGCTAACAGACGCCAGTGCTATTTGTCCTGTGTATGGCAATGGCAGCGCAATAGTGACTCTTCTTACCATAAAACAACTCTTGCTCGTAGGACCAGAAAGTGCATGTGATTCAACTCCATTTAGGACTGGGAAAAAAAGCTAGCTCACCTTACAAGAAACACCCTCTGCTTTAGAGAAAAGAGCACTCTTCTACTCTACTGTGTTTCCTATGGGGCCAGAACAGTGAGCTTGCTCAGAATAAAAGAACTGTGCTTCCTACACATGGGCCATATCTAGTTCAACTCTGCTTAGGAAACTGACAAGAACAGTAGCTCCTCTTCAGTCCGATACACTGTACTTGCTGGGAACAGACGCGAGTGCTATTTGCAGTGTTTATGGCAATGGGAGCGCAATAGTGACTTTCCTTACCAGAAAACAACTCTTGCTTGTAGGACCAGAAACTGCATGTGATTCCACTCCATTTAGGACTGGGAAGCAAATGATAGCTCGCCTTACAAGAAACACACTCTGCTTTAGAGAAAAGAGCACTCTTCTACTCTACGGTGTTTACTATGGGATCCAAACAGTGTGCTTGCTCAGATCAAAAGAACTGTGCTTCCTACACACACGGACCATATCTAGTTCAACTCTGCTTAGGAAACTGAGAAGAACAGTAGCTCCTCTTCAGTCCAATACACTGTACTTGCTGGGAACAGACGCATGTGCTATTTGCACTGTGTATGCCAAAGGGAGCGCAATAGTGACTTTCCTTACCAGAAAACAAAGCTTGCTCCTAGGACTAGAAACTGCATGTGATTCCACTCCATTTAGGACTGGGAAACAAATGCTAGCTCGTCTTACAAGAAACACACTCTGCTTTAGAGAAAATAGCACTCTTCTACTCTACTGTGTTTCCTATGGGGTCCAAACAGTGAGCTTGCTCAGAACAAAAGAACTGTGCTTAATACACACACGGACCACATCTAGTTCAACTCTGCTTGGAAAATGACAAGAACAGTAGCTCCTATTCAGTCCAATACACTGTACTTGCTGGGAAAAGATGCGAGTGCTATTTGACTTGTGTAGGGCAATGGGAGCGCAATAGTGACTTTCCTTACCAGAAAACAACTCTTGTTCGTAGGACCAGAAACTGCATGTGATTCAACTCCATTTAGGACTGGGAAAAAAACTCTAGCTCGCTTTACAAGAAACACACTCTGCTTTTGAGAAAAGAGCACTCTTCTACTCTACTGTGTTTCCTATAGGGCCAGAACAGTGAGCTTGCTCAGAACATAAGAACTGTGCTTTCTACACACACGGGCCATATCTAGTTCAAATCTGCTTAGGAAACTGACAAGAACAGTAGCTCCTCTTCAGTCCAAACACTGTACTTGCTGGCAACAGACGCGAGTGCTATTTGCACTGTGTATGGCCATGGGAGCACAATAGTGACTTTCCTTACCAGAAAACAAATCTTGCTCATAGGACCAGAAACTGCATGTGATTCAACTCCATTTCAGACTGGGATACAAATGCTAGCTCGCCTTCCATGAAACACACTCTGCTTTTGAGAAAAGAGCACTCTTCTACTCTACTGTGCTTCCTATGGGGTCCGAACAGTGAGCTTGCTCAGAACAAAAGAACTGTGCTTCCTACACACAAGGGCCATATCTAGTTCAACTCTGCTTAGGAAACCGAGAAGAACAGTAGCTCCTCTTCAGTCCAATACACTGTACTTTCGGGGAACAGACGCGAGTGCTATTTGCACTGTGTATGGCAATTGGAGCACAATAGTGACTCGTCTTACCAGAAAACAACTCTTGCTCGTAGGATAAAAAACTGCATGTGACTCAACTCCATTTAGAACTGGGAAACAAACGCTAGCTCGCCTTACAAGAAACACACTCTGCTTTTGAGAAAAGAGCACTCTTCTACTCTACTGTGTTTCCTATTGGGTCTGAACAGTGAGCTTGCTCAGAACAAAAGAACTGTGCTTCCTACACACACGGCCATAACTAGTTCAATTCTGCTTAGGAACCTGACAAGAACAGTAGATCCTCTTCAGTCCAATACACTGTACTTCCTGGGAACAGATGCCAGTGCTATTTGTCCTGTGTATGGCAATGGCAGCGCAATAGTGACTCTTCTTACCATAAAACAACTCTTGCTCGTAGGACCAGAAACTGCATGTGATTCAACTCCATTTAGGACTGGGAAACAAAAGCTAGCTCGCCTTACAAGAAACAAACTCTGCTTTAGAGAAAAGAGCACTCTTCTACTCTACTGTGTTTCCTATAGGGCCAGAACAGTGAGCTTGCTCAGAACAAAAGAACTGTGCTTCCTACACACGGGCCATATCTAGTTCAACTCTGCTTAGGAAACTGACAAGAACAGTAGCTCCTCTTCATTCCGATACACTGTACTTGGTGGGAACAGACGCGAGTGCTATTTGCACTGTGTATGGCAATGGGAACGCAATAGTGACTTTCTTTACCAGAAAACAACTCTTGCTCGTAGGACCAGAAACTGCATGTGATTCAACTCCATTTAGGACTGGGAAACAAATGCTAGCTCGCCTTACATGAAACACACTCTGCTTTTGAGAAAAGAGCACTCTTCTACTCTACTGTGCTTCCTATGGGGTCCGAACAGTGAGCTTGCTCAGAACAAAAGAACTGTGCTTCCTACACACACGGGCCATATCTAGTTCAACTCTGCTTAGGAAACTGACAAGAACAGTAGCTCCTCTTCAGTCCAATACACTGTACTTGCTGGGAACAGACGCATGTGCTATTTGCACTGTGTATGCCAATGGGAGCGCAATAGTGACTTTCCTTACCAGAAAACAACTCTTGCTCGTAGGACTAGAAACTGCATGTGATTCCACTCCATTTAGGACTGGGAAACAAATGCTAGCTCGCCTTACAAGAAACACACTCTGCTTTAGAAAAAATAGCACTCTTCTACTCTACTGTGTTTCCTATGGGGTCCAAACAGTGAGCTTGCTCAGAACAAAAGAACTGTGCTTAATACACACACGGACCACATCTAGTTCAACTCTGCTTAGGAAACTGACAAGAACAGTAGCTCCTATACAGTCCAATACACTGTACTTGCTGGGAAAAGACGCGAGTGCTATTTGCCTTGTGTAGGGCAATGGGAGCGCAATAGTGACTTTCCTTACCAGAAAACAACTCTTGTTCGTAGGACCAGAAACTGCATGTGATTCAACTCCATTTAGGACTGGGAAACAAACTCTAGGTCGCTTTACAAGAAACACACTCTGCTTTTGAGAAAAGAGCACTCTTCTACTCTACTGTGTTTCCTATAGGGCCAGAACAGTGAGCTTGCTCAGAACATAAGACCTGTGCTTCCTAAACACACGGGCCAAATCTAGTTCAACTCTGCTTAGGAAACTGACAAGAACAGTAGCTCCTCTTCAGTCCGATACACTGTACTTGTGGGGAACAGAAGCGAGTGGTATTTGCACTGTGTATGGCAATTGGAGCACAATAGTGACTTGTCTTACCAGAAAACAACTCTTGCTCGTTGGACAAAAAACTGCATGTGACTCAACTCCATTTATGACTGGGAAACAAACGCTAGCTCGACTTCCAAGAAACACACTCTGCTTTTGAGAAAAGAGCACTCTTCTACTCTACTGTGTTTCCTATGTGTTCCGAACAGTGAGCTTGCTCAGAACAAAAGAACTGTGCTTCCTACACACACGGCCATAACTAGTTCAATTCTGCTTAGGAACCTGACAAGAACAGTAGATCCTCTTCAGTCCAATACACTGTACTTGCTGCTAACAGACGCCAGTGCTATTTGTCCTGTGTATGGCAATGGCAGCGCAATAGTGACTCTTCTTACCATAAAACAACTCTTGCTCGTAGGACCAGAAAGTGCATGTGATTCAACTCCATTTAGGACTGGGAAAAAAAGCTAGCTCACCTTACAAGAAACACCCTCTGCTTTAGAGAAAAGAGCACTCTTCTACTCTACTGTGTTTCCTATGGGGCCAGAACAGTGAGCTTGCTCAGAATAAAAGAACTGTGCTTCCTACACATGGGCCATATCTAGTTCAACTCTGCTTAGGAAACTGACAAGAACAGTAGCTCCTCTTCAGTCCGATACACTGTACTTGCTGGGAACAGACGCGAGTGCTATTTGCAGTGTTTATGGCAATGGGAGCGCAATAGTGACTTTCCTTACCAGAAAACAACTCTTGCTTGTAGGACCAGAAACTGCATGTGATTCCACTCCATTTAGGACTGGGAAGCAAATGATAGCTCGCCTTACAAGAAACACACTCTGCTTTAGAGAAAAGAGCACTCTTCTACTCTACGGTGTTTACTATGGGATCCAAACAGTGTGCTTGCTCAGATCAAAAGAACTGTGCTTCCTACACACACGGACCATATCTAGTTCAACTCTGCTTAGGAAACTGAGAAGAACAGTAGCTCCTCTTCAGTCCAATACACTGTACTTGCTGGGAACAGACGCATGTGCTATTTGCACTGTGTATGCCAAAGGGAGCGCAATAGTGACTTTCCTTACCAGAAAACAAAGCTTGCTCCTAGGACTAGAAACTGCATGTGATTCCACTCCATTTAGGACTGGGAAACAAATGCTAGCTCGTCTTACAAGAAACACACTCTGCTTTAGAGAAAATAGCACTCTTCTACTCTACTGTGTTTCCTATGGGGTCCAAACAGTGAGCTTGCTCAGAACAAAAGAACTGTGCTTAATACACACACGGACCACATCTAGTTCAACTCTGCTTGGAAAATGACAAGAACAGTAGCTCCTATTCAGTCCAATACACTGTACTTGCTGGGAAAAGATGCGAGTGCTATTTGACTTGTGTAGGGCAATGGGAGCGCAATAGTGACTTTCCTTACCAGAAAACAACTCTTGTTCGTAGGACCAGAAACTGCATGTGATTCAACTCCATTTAGGACTGGGAAAAAAACTCTAGCTCGCTTTACAAGAAACACACTCTGCTTTTGAGAAAAGAGCACTCTTCTACTCTACTGTGTTTCCTATAGGGCCAGAACAGTGAGCTTGCTCAGAACATAAGAACTGTGCTTTCTACACACACGGGCCATATCTAGTTCAAATCTGCTTAGGAAACTGACAAGAACAGTAGCTCCTCTTCAGTCCAAACACTGTACTTGCTGGCAACAGACGCGAGTGCTATTTGCACTGTGTATGGCCATGGGAGCACAATAGTGACTTTCCTTACCAGAAAACAAATCTTGCTCATAGGACCAGAAACTGCATGTGATTCAACTCCATTTCAGACTGGGATACAAATGCTAGCTCGCCTTCCATGAAACACACTCTGCTTTTGAGAAAAGAGCACTCTTCTACTCTACTGTGCTTCCTATGGGGTCCGAACAGTGAGCTTGCTCAGAACAAAAGAACTGTGCTTCCTACACACAAGGGCCATATCTAGTTCAACTCTGCTTAGGAAACCGAGAAGAACAGTAGCTCCTCTTCAGTCCAATACACTGTACTTTCGGGGAACAGACGCGAGTGCTATTTGCACTGTGTATGGCAATTGGAGCACAATAGTGACTCGTCTTACCAGAAAACAACTCTTGCTCGTAGGATAAAAAACTGCATGTGACTCAACTCCATTTAGAACTGGGAAACAAACGCTAGCTCGCCTTACAAGAAACACACTCTGCTTTTGAGAAAAGAGCACTCTTCTACTCTACTGTGTTTCCTATTGGGTCTGAACAGTGAGCTTGCTCAGAACAAAAGAACTGTGCTTCCTACACACACGGCCATAACTAGTTCAATTCTGCTTAGGAACCTGACAAGAACAGTAGATCCTCTTCAGTCCAATACACTGTACTTCCTGGGAACAGATGCCAGTGCTATTTGTCCTGTGTATGGCAATGGCAGCGCAATAGTGACTCTTCTTACCATAAAACAACTCTTGCTCGTAGGACCAGAAACTGCATGTGATTCAACTCCATTTAGGACTGGGAAACAAAAGCTAGGTCGCCTTACAAGAAACAAACTCTGCTTTAGAGAAAAGAGCACTCTTCTACTCTACTGTGTTTCCTATAGGGCCAGAACAGTGAGCTTGCTCAGAACAAAAGAACTGTGCTTCCTACACACGGGCCATATCTAGTTCAACTCTGCTTAGGAAACTGACAAGAACAGTAGCTCCTCTTCATTCCGATACACTGTACTTGGTGGGAACAGACGCGAGTGCTATTTGCACTGTGTATGGCAATGGGAGCGCAATAGTGACTTTCTTTACCAGAAAACAACTCTTGCTCGTAGGACCAGAAACTGCATGTGATTCAACTCCATTTAGGACTGGGAAACAAATGCTAGCTCGCCTTACATGAAACACACTCTGCTTTTGAGAAAAGAGCACTCTTCTACTCTACTGTGCTTCCTATGGGGTCCGAACAGTGAGCTTGCTCAGAACAAAAGAACTGTGCTTCCTACACACACGGGCCATATCTAGTTCAACTCTGCTTAGGAAACTGAGAAGAACAGTAGCTCCTCTTCAGTCCAATACACTGTACTTGCTGGGAACAGACAGGAGGGCTATTTGCACTGTGTATGGCAATGGGAGCGCAAGAGTTACTTTCCTTACCAGAAAACAACTCTTGCTCGTAGGACCAGAAACTGCATGTGACTCAACTCCATTTAGGACTGGGAAACAAACGCTAGCTCGCCTTACAAGAATCACACTCTGCTTTTGAGAAAAGAGCACTCTTCTACTCTACTGTGTTTCCTATGGGGTCCGAAAAGTGAGCCCGCTCAGAACAAAAGAACTGTGCTTCCTACATACACGACCATATCTAGTTCAATTCTGCTTAGGAACCTGACAAGAACAGTAGATCCTCTTCAGTCCAATACACTGTACTTCCTGGGAACAGATGCCAGTGCTATTTGTCCTGTGTATGGCAATGGCAGCGCAATAGTGACTCTTCTTACCATAAAACAACTCTTGCTCGTAGGACCAGAAACTGCATGTGATTCAACTCCATTTAGGACTGGGAAACAAAAGCTAGCTCGCCTTACAAGAAACACACTCTGCTTTAGAGAAAAGAGCACTCTTCTACTCTACTGTGTTTCCTATAGGGCCAGAAGAGTGAGCTTGCTCAGAACAAAAGAACTGTGCTTCCTACACACGGGCCATATCTAGTTCAACTCTGCTTAGGAAACTGACAAGAACAGTAGCTCCTCTTCAGTCCGATACACTGTACTTGCTGGGAACAGACCCGAGTGCTATTTGCACTGTGTATGGCAATGGGAGCGCAATAGTGACTTTCTTTACCAGAAAACAACTCTTGCTCGTAGGACCAGAAACTGCATGTGATACAACTCCATTTAGGACTGGGAAACAAATGCTAGCTCGCCTTACATGAAACACACTCTGCTTTTGAGAAAAGAGCACTCTTCTACTCTACTGTGCTTCCTATGGGGTCCGAACAGTGAGCTTGCTCAGAACAAAAGAACTGTGCTTCCTACACACTCGGGCCATATCTAGTTCAACTCTGCTTAGGAAACTGAGAAGAACAGTAGCTCCTCTTCAGTCCAATACACTGTACTTGCTGGGAACAGACAGGAGGGCTATTTGCACTGTGTATGGCAATGGGAGCGCAAGAGTTACTTTCCTTACCAGAAAACAACTCAAGCTCGTAGGAACAAAAAATGCATGTGACTCAACTCCATTTAGGACTGGGAAACAAACGCTAGCTTGCCTTACAAGAATCACACTCTGCTTTTGAGAAAAGAGCACTCTTCTACTCTACTGTGTTTCCTATGGGGTCCGAACAGTGAGCCTGCTCAGAACAAAAGAACTGTGCTTCCTACATACACGACCATATCTAGTTCAATTCTGCTTAGGAACCTGACAAGAACAGTAGATCCTCTTCAGTCCAATACACTGTACTTCCTGGGAACAGATGCCAGTGCTATTTGTCCTGTGTATGGCAATGGGAGCGCAATAGTGACTCTTCTTACCATAAAACAACTCTTGCTCGTAGGACCAGAAACTGCATGTGATTCAACTCCATTTAGGACTGGGAAACAAAAGCTAGCTCGCCTTACAAGAAACACACTCTGCTTTAGAGAAAAGAGCACTCTTCTACTCTACTGTGTTTCCTATAGGGCCAGAACAGTGAGCCTGCTCAGAACAAAAGAACTGTGCTTCCTACATACACGACCATATCTAGTTCAATTCTGCTTAGGAACCTGACAAGAACAGTAGATCCTCTTCTGTCCAATACACTGTACTTGCTGGGAAAAGACGCAAGTGCTAATTGTCCTGTGTATGGCAATGGCAGCACAATAGTGACTCTTCTTACTATAAAACAACTCTTGCTCGTAGGACCAGAAACTGCATGTGATTCAACTCCATTTAGGACTGGGAAACAAAAGCTAGCTCACCTTACAAGAAACACACTCTGCTTTTGTGGAAAGAGCACTCTTCTACTCTACTGTGTTTCCTATAGGGCCAGAACAGTGAGCTTGCTCAGAACAAAAGAACTGTGCTTCCTACGCACGGGCCATAACTAGTTCAACTCTGCTTAGGAAACTGACAAGAAGAGTAGCTCCTCTTCAGTCCGAAACACTGTACTTGCTGGGAACAGACGCGAGTGCTATTTGCACTGTGTATGGCAATGGGAGCGCAATAGTGCCTTTCCTTACCAGAAAACAACTCTTGCTCATAGGACCAGAATCTGCATGTGATTCAACTCCATTTCGGACTGGGATACAAATGCTAGCTCGCCTTCCATGAAACACACTCTGCTTTTGAGAAAAGAGCACTCTTCTACTCTACTGTGCTTCCTATGGGGTCCGAACAGTGAGCTTGCTCAGAACAAAAGAACTGTGCTTCCTACACACACGGGCCATATCTAGTTCAACTCTGCTTAGGAAACTGAGAAGAACAGTAGCTCCTATTCAGTCCAATACACTGTACTTGCTGGGAACAGACAGGAGGGCTATTTGCCCTGTGTATGGCAATGGGAGCGCAAGAGTTACTTTCCTTACCAGAAAACAACTCTTGCTCGTAGGACCAGAAACTGCATGTGACTCAACTCCATTTAGGACTGGGAAACAAACGCTAGCTCGCCTTACAAGAAACACACTCTGCTTTTGAGAAAAGAGCACTCTTCTACTCTATTGTGTTTCCTATGTGTTCCGAACAGTGAGCTTGCTCAGAACAAAACAACTGTGCTTCCTACACACGGGCCATATCTAGTTCAACTCTGCTTAGGAAACTGACAAGAACACTAGCTCCTCTTCAGTCCAATACACTGTACTTGCTGGGAACAGACGCCAGTGCTATTTGTCCTGTGTATGGCAATGGCAGCGCAATAGTGACTCTTCTTACTATAAAACAACTCTTGCTCGTAGGACCAGAAACTGCATGTGATACAACTCCATTTAGGACTGGGAAACAAATGCTAGCTCGCCTTACATGAAACACACTCTGCTTTAGAGAAAAGAGCACTCTTCTACTCTACTGTGTTTACTATATGGCCATAACAGTGAGCTTGGTCAGAACAAAAGAACTGTGCTTCCTACACACGGGCCATAACTAGTTCAACTCTGTTTAGGAAACTGACAAGAACAGTAGCTCCTCTTCAGTCGAAACACTGTACTTGCTGGGAACAGACAGGAGGGCTATTTGCCCTGTGTATGGCAATGGGAGCGCAAGAGTTACTTTCCTTACCAGAAAGCAACTCTTGCTCGTAGGACCAGAAACTGCATGTGACTCAACTCCATTTAGGACTGGGAAACAAACGCTAGCTCGCCTTACAAGAATCACACTCTGCTTTTGAAAAAAGAGCAATATTCTACTCTACTGTGTTTCTTATAGGGTCCGAACAGTGAGCCTGCTCAGAACAAAAGAACGGTGCTTCCTACATACACGACCATATCTAGTTCAATTCTGCTTAGGAACCTGACAAGAACAGTAGATCCTCTTCAGTCCAATACACTGTACTTGCTGGGAACAGACGCCAGTGCTATTTGTCCTGTGTATGGCAATGGCAGCGCAATAGTGACTCTTCTTACTATAAAACAACTCTTGCTCGTAGGACCAGAAACTGCATGTGATTGAACTCCATTTAGGACTGGGAAACAAAAGCTAGCTCGCCTTACAAGAAACACACTCTGCTTTTGTGGAAAGAGCACTCTTCTACTCTACTGTGTTTCCTATAGGGCCAGAACAGTGAGCTTGCTCAGAACAAAAGAACTGTGCTTCCTACACATGGGCCATATCTAGTTCAACTCTACTTAGGACACTGACAAGAACAGTAGCTCCTCTTCAGTCCGATACACCGTACTTGCTGGGAAAAGACGCAAGTGCTATTTGCCTTGTGTAGGGCAATGGGAGCGCAATAGAGACTTTCCTTACCAGAAAACAACTCTTGCTCTTAGGACCTGAAACTGCATGTGATTCAACTCCATTTAGGACTGGGAAACAAACGCTAGCTCGCCTTACAAGAAACACACTCTGCTTTTGAGAAAAGAGCACTCTTCTACTCTACTGTGTTTCCTATGGTGTCCGAACAGTGAGCTTGCTCAGAACAAAAGAACTGTGCTTCCTACACACACGGCCCTATCTAGTTCAATTCTGCTTAGAAACCTGACAAGAACAGTAGATCCTCTTCAGTCCAATACACTGTACTTGCTGGGAACAGACGCCAGTGCTATTTGTCCTGTGTATGGCAATGGCAGCGCAATAGTGACTCTTCTTACAATAAAACAACTCTTGCTCGTAGGACTAGAAACTGCATGTGATTCAACTCCATTTAAGACTGGGAAACAAACGCTAGCTCGCTTTACAAGAAACACACTCTGCTTTAGAGAAAAGAGCACTCTTCTACTCTACTGTGTTTCCTATATGGCCATAACAGTGAGCTTGGTCAGAACAAAAGAACTGTGCTACCTACACACGGGCCATAACTAGTTCAACTCTGTTTAGGAAACTGACAAGAACAGTAGCTCCTCTTCAGTCCGAAACACTGTACTTGCTGGGAACTGACGCGAGTACTATTTGCACTGTGTATGGCAATGGGAGCGCAATAGTGACTTTCCTTACCAGAAAACAACTCTTGTTCGTAGGACCAGAAACTGCATGTGATTCAACTCCATTTAGGACTGGGATACAAATGCTATCTCGCCTTACATGAAACACACTCTGCTTTTGAGAAAAGAGCACTCTTCTACTCTACTGTGCTTCCTATGGGGTCCGAACAGTGAGCTTGCTCAGAACAAAAGAACTGTGCTTCCTACACACACCGGCCATATCTAGTTCAACTCGGCTTAGGAAACTGAGAAGAACAGTAGCTCCTCTTCAGTCCAAGATACTGTACTTTCGAGGAACAGACGCGAGTGCTATTTGCACAGTGTATGGCAATTGGAGCACAATAGTGACTCGTCTTACCAGAAAACAACTCTTGCTCGTAGGACAAAAAACTGCATGTGACTCAACTCCATTTAGGACTGGGAAACAAACGCTAGCTCGCCTTACAAGAAACACACTCTGCTTTTGAGAAAAGAGCACTCTTCTACTCTACTGTGTTTCCTTTTGGGTCTGAACAGTGAGCTTGCTCAGAACAAAAGAACTGTGCTTCATACACACACGGCCATAACTAGTTCAATTCTGCTTAGGAACCTGACAAGAACAGTAGATCCTCTTCAGTCCAATGCACTGTACTTGCTGCTAACAGACGCCAGTGCTATTTGTCCTGTGTATGGCAATGGCAGCGCAATAGTGACTCTTCTTACCATAAAACAACTCTTGCTCGTAGGACCAGAAACTGCATGTGATTCAACTCCATTTAGGACTGGGAAACAAAAGCTAGCTCACCTTACAAGAAACACCCTCTGCTTTAGAGAAAAGAGCACTCTTCTACTCTACTGTGTTTCCTATGGTGCCAGAACAGTGAGCTTGCTCAGAATAAAAGAACTGTGCTTCCTACACACGGGCCATATCTAGTTCAACTCTGCTTAGGAAACTGACAAGAACAGTAGCTCCTCTTCAGTTCCATGCACTGTACTTGCTGGAAAGAGACGCAAGGGCTATTTGTACTGTGTATGGCAATGGGAGCGCAATAGTGACTTTCCTTACCAGAAAACAACTCTTGCTCGTAGGACCAGAAACTGCATGTGATTCCACTCCATTTAGGACTGGGAAGCAAACGCTAGCTCGCCTTACAAGAAACACACTCTGCTTTAGAGAAAAGAGCACTCTTCTACTCTACTGTGTTTCCTATGGGGTCCAAACAGTGAGCTTGCTCAGAACAAAAGAACTGTGCTTTTTACACACACGGACCACATCTAGTTCAACTCTGCTTAGGAAACTGACAAGAACAGTAGCTCCTCTTCAGTCCAATACACTGTACTTGCTGGGAACAGACGCATGTGCTATTTGCACTGTGTATGGCAATGGGAGCGCAATAGTGACTTTCCTTACCAGAAAACAACTCTTGCTCGTAGGACTAGAAACTGCATGTGATTCCACTCCATTTAGGACTGGGAAACAAATGCTAGCTCGCCTTACAAGAAACACACTCTGCTTTAGAAAAAATAGCACTCTTCTACTCTACTGTGTTTCCTATGGGGTCCAAACAGTGAGCTTGCTCAGAACAAAAGAACTGTGCTTAATACACACACGGACCACATCTAGTTCAACTCTGCTTAGGAAACTGACAAGAACAGTAGCTCCTATACAGTCCAATACACTGTACTTGCTGGGAAAAGACGCGAGTGCTATTTGCCTTGTGTAGGACAATGGGAGCGCAATAGTGACTTTCCTTACCAGAAAACAACTCTTGTTCGTAGGACCAGAAACTGCATGTGATTCAACTCCATTTAGGACTGGGAAACAAACTCTAGCTCGCTTTACAAGAAACACACGCTGCTTTTGAGAAAAGAGCACTCTTCTACTCTACTGTGTTTCCTATAGGGCCAGAACAGTGAGCTTGCTCAGAACATAAGAACTGTGCTTCCTAAACACACGGGCCAAATCCAGTTCAACTCTGCTTAGGAAACTGAAAAGAACAGTAGCTCCTCTTCAGTCCGATACACTGTACTTGTGGGGAACAGAAGCGAGTGGTATTTGCACTGTGTATGGCAATTGGAGCACAATAGTGACTTGTCTTACCAGAAAACAACTCTTGCTCGTTGGACAAAAAACTGCATGTGACTCAACTCCATTTAGGACTGGGAAACAAACGCTAGCTCGACTTCCAAGAAACACACTCTGCTTTTGAGAAAAGAGCACTCTTCTACTCTACTGTGTTTCCTATGTGTTCCGAACAGTGAGCTTGCTCAGAACAAAAGAACTGTGCTTCCTACACACACGGCCATAACTAGTTCAATTCTGCTTAGGAACCTGACAAGAACAGTAGATCCTCTTCAGTCCAATACACTGTACTTGCTGCTAACAGACGCCAGTGCTATTTGTCCTGTGTATGGCAATGGCAGCGCAATAGTGACTCTTCTTACCATAAAACAACTCTTGCTCGTAGGACCAGAAACTGCATGTGATTCAACTCCATTTAGGACTGGGAAACAAAAGCTAGCTCACCTTACAAGAAACACCCTCTGCTTTAGAGAAAAGAGCACTCTTCTACTCTACTGTGTTTCCTATGGGGCCAGAACAGTGAGCTTGCTCAGAATAAAAGAACTGTGCTTCCTACACACGGGCCATATCTAGTTCAACTCTGCTTAGGAAACTGACAAGAACAGTAGCTCCTCTTCAGTCCGATACACTGTACTTGCTGGGAACAGACGCATGTGCTATTTGCACTGTGTATGCCAAAGGGAGCGCAATATTGACTTTCCTTACCAGAAAACAAAGCTTGCTCGTAGGACTTGAAACTGCATGTGATTCCACTCCATTTAGGACTGGGAAACAAATGCTAGCTCGTCTTACAAGAAACACACTCTGCTTTAGAGAAAAGAGCACTCTTCTACTCTACTGTGCTTCCTATGGGGTCCGAACAGTGAGCTTGCTCAGAAAAAAAGAACTGTGCTTCCTACACACACGGGCCATATCTAGTTCAACTCTGCTTAGGAAACTGAGAAGAACAGTAGCTCCTCTTCAGTCCAATACACTGTACTTGCTGGGAACAGACAGGAGGGCTATTTGCACTGTGTATGGCAATGGGAGCGCAAGAGTTACTTTCCTTACCAGAAAACAACTCTTGCTCGTAGGACCAGAAACTGCATGTGACTCAACTCCATTTAGGACTGGGAAACAAACGCTAGCTCCCCTTACAAGAATCACACTCTGCTTTTGAGAAAAGAGCACTCTTCTACTCTACTGTGTTTCCTATGGGGTCCGAACAGTGAGCCTGCTCAAAACAAAAGAACTGTGCTTCCTACATACACGACCATATCTAGTTCAATTCTGCTTAGGAACCTGACAAGAACAGTAGATCCTCTTCAGTCCAATACACTGTACTTCCTGGGAACAGATGCCAGTGCTATTTGTCCTGTGTATGGCAATGGGAGCGCAATAGTGACTCTTCTTACCATAAAACAACTCTTGCTCATAGGACCAGAAACTGCATGTGATTCACCTCCATTTAGGACTGGGAAACAAAAGCTAGCTCGCCTTACAAGAAACACACTCTGCTTTAGAGAAAAGAGCACTCTTCTACTCTACTGTGTTTCCTATAGGGCCAGAACAGTGAGCTTGCTCAGAACAAAAGAACTGTGCTTCCTACACACGGGCCATATCTAGTTCAACTCTGCTTAGGAAACTGACAAGAACAGTAGCTCCTCTTCAGTCCGATACACTGTACTTGGTGGGAACAGACGCGAGTGCTATTTGCACTGTGTATGGCAATGGGAGCGCAATAGTGACTTTCTTTACCAGAAAACAACTCTTGCTCGTAGGACCAGAAACTGCATGTGATTCAACTCCATTTAGGACTGGGAAACAAATGCTAGCTCGCCTTACATGAAACACACTCTGCTTTTGAGAAAAGAGCACTCTTCTACTCTACTGTGCTTCCTAAGGGGTCCGAACAGTGAGCTTGCTCAGAACAAAAGAACAGTGCTTCCTACACACACGGGCCATATCTAGTTCAACTCTGCTTAGGAAACTGAGAAGAACAGTAGCTCCTCTTCTGTCCAATACACTGTACTTGCTGGGAACAGATGCAAGTGCTATTTGTCCTGTGTATGGCAATGGCAGCGCAATAGTGACTCTTCTTACCAGAAAACAACTCAAGCTCGTAGGAACAAAAAATGCATGTGACTCAACTCCATTTAGGACTGGGAAACAAACGCTAGCTCGCCTTACAAGAATCAAACTCTGCTTTTGAGAAAAGAGCAATATTCTACTCTACTGTGTTTCCTATGGGGTCCGAACAGTGAGCCTGCTCAGAACAAAAGAACTGTGCTTCCTACATACACGACCATATCTAGTTCAATTCTGCTTAGGAACCTGACAAGAACAGTAGATCCTCTTCAGTCCAATACACTGTACTTCCTGGGAACAGATGCCAGTGCTATTTGTCCTGTGTATGGCAATGGCAGCGCAA
Source organism: Peromyscus eremicus (assembly GCF_949786415.1). Classification (NCBI taxonomy): domain Eukaryota; kingdom Metazoa; phylum Chordata; class Mammalia; order Rodentia; family Cricetidae; genus Peromyscus; species Peromyscus eremicus. The sequence continues at coordinate 273,475 of NW_026734621.1, forward strand.
TAGTGACTCTTCTTACCATAAAACAACTCTTGCTCGTAGGACCAGAAACTGCATGTGATTCAACTCCATTTAGGACTGGGAAACAAAAGCTAGCTCGCCTTACAAGAAACACACTCTGCTTTAGAGAAAAGAGCACTCTTCTACTCTACTGTGTTTCCTATAGGGCCAGAACAGTGAGCCTGCTCAGAACAAAAGAACTGTGCTTCCTACATACACGACCATATCTAGTTCAATTCTGCTTAGGAACCTGACAAGAACAGTAGATCCTCTTCTGTCCAATACACTGTACTTGCTGGGAAAAGACGCAAGTGCTAATTGTCCTGTGTATGGCAATGGCAGCGCAATAGTGACTCTTCTTACTATAAAACAACTCTTGCTCGTAGGACCAGAAACTGCATGTGATTCAACTCCATTTAGGACTGAGAAACAAAAGCTAGCTCACCTTACAAGAAACACACTCTGCTTTTGTGGAAAGAGCACTCTTCTACTCTACTGTGTTTCCTATAGGGCCAGAACAGTGAGCTTGCTCAGAACAAAAGAACTGTGCTTCCTACGCACGGGCCATAACTAGTTCAACTCTGCTTAGGAAACTGACAAGAACAGTAGCTCCTCTTCAGTCCGAAACACTGTACTTGCTGGGAGCAGACGCGAGTGCTATTTGCACTGTGTATGGCAATGGGAGCACAATAGTGACTTTCCTTACCAGAAAACAACTCTTGCTCATAGGACCAGAATCTGCATGTGATTCAACTCCATTTCGGACTGGGATACAAATGCTAGCTCGCCTTCCATGAAACACACTCTGCTTTTGAGAAAAGAGCACTCTTCTACTCTACTGTGCTTCCTATGGGGTCCGAACAGTGAGCTTGCTCAGAACAAAAGAACTGTGCTTCCTACACACACGGGCCATATCTAGTTCAACTCTGCTTAGGAAACTGAGAAGAACAGTAGCTCCTATTCAGTCCAATACACTGTACTTGCTGGGAACAGACAGGAGGGCTATTTGCCCTGTGTATGGCAATGGGAGCGCAAGAGTTACTTTCCTTACCAGAAAAGAACTCTTGCTCGTAGGACCAGAAACTGCATGTGACTCAACTCCATTTAGGACTGGGAAACAAACGCTAGCTTGCCTTACAAGAATCACACTCTGCTTTTGAGAAAAGAGCAATATTCTACTCTACTGTGTTTCTTATGGGGTCCGAACAGTGAGCCTGCTCAGAACAAAAGAACTGTGCTTCCTACATACACGACCATATCTAGTTCAATTCTGCTTAGGAACCTGACAAGAACAGTAGATCCTCTTCAGTCCAATACACTGTACTTGCTGGGAACAGACGCCAGTGCTATTTGTCCTGTGTATGGCAATGGCAGCGCAATAGTGACTCTTCTTACTATAAAACAACTCTTGCTCGTAGGACCAGAAACTGCATGTGATACAACTCCATTTAGGACTGGGAAACAAATGCTAGCTCGCCTTACATGAAACACACTCTGCTTTAGAGAAAAGAGCACTCTTCTACACTACTGTGTTTCCTATATGGCCATAACAGTGAGCTTGGTCAGAACAAAAGAACTGTGCTTCCTACACACGGGCCATAACTAGTTCAACTCTGTTTAGGAAACTGACAAGAACAGTAGCTCCTCTTCAGTCGAAACACTGTACTTGCTGGGAACAGACAGGAGGGCTATTTGCCCTGTGTATGGCAATGGGAGCGCAAGAGTTACTTTCCTTACCAGAAAGAAACTCTTGCTCGTAGGACCAGAAACTGCATGTGACTAAACTCCATTTAGGACTGGGAAACAAACGCTAGCTCGCCTTACAAGAATCACACTCTGCTTTTGAGAAAAGAGCAATATTCTACTCTACTGTGTTTCTTATGGGGTCCGAACAGTGAGCCTGCTCAGAACAAAAGAACTGTGCTTCCTACATGCACGACCATATCTAGTTCAATTCTGCTTAGGAACCTGACAAGAACAGTAGATCCTCTTCAGTCCAATACACTGTACTTGCTGGGAACAGACGCCAGTGCTATTTGCCCTGTGTATGGCAATGGCAGCGCAATAGTGACTCTTCTTACTATAAAACAACTCTTGCTCGTAGGACCAGAAACTGCATGTGATTCAACTCCATTTAGGACTGGGAAACAAACGGTAGCTCGCCTTACAAGAAACACACTCTGCTTTAGAGAAAAGAGCACTCTTCTACTCTACTGTGTTTCCTATAGGGCCAGAACAGTGAGCTTGCTCAGAACAAAAGAACTGTGCTTCCTACACACACAGGCCATATCTAGTTCAACTCTGCTTAGGAAACTGACAAGAACAGAAGCTCCTCTTCAGTTCCATGCACTGTACTTGCTGGGAAGAGACGCAAGGGCTATTTGCACTGTGTATGGCAATGGGAGCGCAATAGTGACTTTCCTTACCAGAAAACAACTCTTGCTCGTAGGACCAGAAACTGCATGTGATTCCACTCCATTTAGGACTGGGAAGCAAACGCTAGCTCGCCTTACAAGAAACACACTCTGCTTTAGAGAAAAGAGCACTCTTCTACTCTACTGTGTTTCCTATGGGGTCCAAACAGTGAGCTTGCTCAGAACAAAATAACTGTGCTTTTTACACACACGGACCATATCTAGTTCAACTCTGCTTAGGAAACTGACAAGAACAGTAGCTCCTCTTCAGTCCAATACACTTTACTTGCTGGGAACAGACGCATGTGCTATTTGCTCTGTGTATGCCAATGGGAGCGCAATAGTGACTTTCCTTACCAGAAAACAACTCTTGCTCGTAGGACTAGAAACTGCATGTGATTCCACTCCATTTAGGACTGGGAAACAAATGCTAGCTCGCCTTACAAGAAACACACTCTGCTTTAGAAAAAATAGCACTCTTCTACTCTACTGTGTTTCCTATGGGGTCCAAACAGTGAGCTTGCTCAGAACAAAAGAACTGTGCTTAATACACACACGGACCACATCTAGTTCAACTCTGCTTAGGAAACTGACAAGAACAGTAGCTCCTATTCAGTCCAATACACTGTACTTGCTGGGAAAAGACGCGAGTGCTATTTGCCTTGTGTAGGGCAATGGGAGCGCAATAGTGACTTTCCTTACCAGAAAACAACTCTTGTTCATAGGACCAGAAACTGCATGTGATTCAACTCCATTTAGGACTGGGAAACAAACTCTAGCTCGCTTTACAAGAAACACACTCTGCTTTTGAGAAAAGAGCACTCTTCTACTCTACTGTGTTTCCTATAGGGCCAGAACAGTGAGCTTGCTCAGAATATAAGAACTGTGCTTCCTAAACACACGGGCCATATCTAGTTCAACTCTGCTTAGGAAACTGACAAGAACAGTAGCTCCTCTTCAGTCCGATACACTGTACTTGTGGGGAACAGAAGCGAGTGGTATTTGCACTGTGTATGGCAATTGGAGCACAATAGTGACTTGTCTTACCAGAAAACAACTCTTGCTCGTTGGACAAAAAACTGCATGTGACTCAACTCCATTTAGGACTGGGAAACAAACGCTAGCTCGACTTCCAAGAAACACACTCTGCTTTTGAGAAAAGAGCACTCTTCTACTCTACTGTGTTTCCTATGTGTTCCGAACAGTGAGCTTGCTCAGAACAAAAGAACTGTGCTTCCTACACACACGGCCATAACTAGTTCAATTCTGCTTAGGAACCTGACAAGAACAGTAGATCCTCTTCAGTCCAATACACTGTACTTGCTGCTAACAGACGCCAGTGCTATTTGTCCTGTGTATGGCAATGGCAGTGCAATAGTGACTCTTCTTACCATAAAACAACTCTTGCTCGTAGGACCAGAAACTGCATGTGATTCAACTCCATTTAAGACTGGGAAACAAAAGCTAGCTCACCTTACAAGAAACACCCTCTGCTTTAGAGAAAAGAGCAGTCTTCTACTCTACTGTGTTTACTATGGGATCCAAACAGTGAGCTTGCTCAGATCAAAAGAACTGTGCTTCCTACACACACGGACAATATCTAGTTCAACTCTGCTTAGGAAACTGACAAGAACAGTAGCTCCTCTTCAGTCCAATACACTGTACTTACTGGGAACAGACGCATGTGCTATTTGCACTGTGCATGCCAAAGGGAGCGCAATATTGACTTTCCTTACCAGAAAACAACTCTTGCTGGTAGGACTAGAAACTACATGTGATTCCACTCCATTTAGGACTGGGAAACAAATGCTAGCTCGCCTTACAGAAACACACTCTGCTTTAGAGAAAATAGCACTCTTCTACTCTACTGTGTTTCCTATGGGGTCCAAACAGTGAGCTTGCTCAGAACAAAAAAACTGTGCTTCCTACAAACAGGGCCATATCTAGTTCAAGTCTGCTTAGGAACCTCACAAGAACAGTAGATCCTCTTCAGTCCAATACACTGTACTTGCTGGGAACAGACGCCAGTGCTATTTGTCCTGTGTATGTCAATGACAGCGCAATAGTGACTCTTCTTACCAGAAAACAACTCTTGCTCGTAGGACCAGAAACTGCATGTGATTCAACTCCATTTAGGACTGGGAAACAAACTCTAGCTCGCTTTACAAGAAACACACTCTGCTTTTGAGAAAAGAGCACTCTTCTACTCTACTGTGTTTCCTATGGGGTCCGAACAGTGAGCTTGCTCAGAACAAAAGAACTGTGTTTCCTACACACACGGGCCATATCTACTTCAACTCTGCTTAGGAAACTGACAAGAACAGTAGCTCCTCTTCAGTCCAATACACTGTACTTTTGGGGAACAGACGCGAGTGCTATTTGCACTGTGTACGGCAATTGGAGCACAATAGTGACTTGTCTTACCAGAAAACAACTCTTGCTCATAGGACAAAAAACTGCATGTGACTCAACTCCATTTAGGACTGGGAAACAAACGCTAGCTCGACTTCCAAGAAACACACTCTGCTTTTGAGAAAAGAGCACTCTTCTACTCTACTGTGTTTCCTATGTGTTCTGAACAGTGAGCTTCCTCAGAACAAAAAAATGTGCTTCCTACACACACGGCCATATCTAGTTCAATTCTGCTTAGGAACCTGACAAGAACAGTAGATTCTCTTCAGTCCATTACACTGTACTTGCTGGGAACAGATGCCAGTGCTATTTGTCCTGTGTATGGCAATGGCAGAGCAATAGTGACTCTTGTTACCATAAAACAACTCTTGTTCGTAAGACTAGAAACTCCATGTGATTCAACTCCATTTAGGACTGGGAAACAAACTCTAGCTCGCTTTACAAGAAACACACTCTGCTTTTGAGAAAAGAGCACTCTTCTACTCTACTGTGTTTCCTATAGGGCCAGAACAGTGAGCTTGCTCAGAACAAAAGAACTGTGCTTCCTACACGCACAGGCCATATCTAGTTCAACTCTGCTTAGGAAACTGACAAGAACAGTAGCTCCTCTTCAGTTCCATGCACTGTACTTGCTGGGAAGAGACGCAAGGGCTATTTGCACTGTGTATGGCAATGGGAGCGCAATAGTGACTTTCCTTACCAGAAAACAACTCTTGCTCGTAGGACCAGAAACTGCATGTGATTCCACTCCATTTAGGACTGGGAAGCAAACGCTAGCTCGCCTTACAAGAAACACACTCTGTTTAGAGAAAAGAGCACTCTTCTACTCTACTGTGTTTCCTATGGGGTCCAAACAGTGAGCTTGCTCAGAACAAAATAACTGTGCTTTTTACACACACGGACCATATCTAGTTCAACTCTGCTTAGGAAACTGACAAGAACAGTAGCTCCTCTTCAGTCCAATACACTGTACTTGCTGGGAACAAACGCATGTGCTATTTGCACTGTGTATGCCAATGGGAGCGCAATAGTGACTTTCCTTACCAGAAAACAACTCTTGCTCGTAGGACTAGAAACTGCATGTGATTCCACTCCATTTAGGACTGGGAAACAAATGCTAGCTCGCCTTACAAGAAACACACTCTGCTTTAGAGAAAATAGCACTCTTCTACTCTACTGTGTTTCCTATGGGGTCCAAACAGTGAGCTTGCTCAGAACTAAAGAACTGTGCTTAATACACACACGGACCACATCTAGTTCAACTCTGCTTAGGAAACTGACAAGAACAGTAGCTCCTCTTCAGTCCAATACACTGTACTTGCTGGGAAAAGACGCGAGTGCTATTTGCCTTGTGTAGGGCAATGGGAGCGCAATAGTGACTTTCCTTACCAGAAAACAACTCTTGTTCGTAGGACCAGAAACTGCATGTGATTCAACTCCATTTAGGACTGGGAAACAAACTCTAGCTCACTTTACAAGAAACACATTCTGCTTTTGAGAAAAGAGCACTCTTCTACTCTACTGTGTTTCCTATAGTGCCAGTACAGTGAGCTTGCTCAGAACATAAGAACTGTGCTTCCTAAACACACGGGCCATATCTAGTTCAACTCTGCTTAGGAAACTGACAAGAACAGTAGCTCCTCTTCAGTCCGATACACTGTACTTGTGGGGAACAGAAGCGAGTGGTATTTGCACTGTGTATGGCAATTGGAGCACAATAGTGACTTGTCTTACCAGAAAACAACTCTTGCTCGTTGGACAAAAAACTGCATGTGACTCAACTCCATTTAGGACTGGGAAACAAACGCTAGCTCGACTTCCAAGAAACACACTCTGCTTTTGAGAAAAGAGCACTCTTCTACTCTACTGTGTTTCCTATGTGTTCCGAACAGTGAGCTTGCTCAGAACAAAAAAACTGTGCTTCCTACACACACGGCCATATCTAGTTCAAGTCTGCTTAGGAACCTGACAAGAACAGTAGATCCTATTCAGTCCAATACAGTGTACTTGCTGGGAACAGACGCCAGTGCTATTTGTCCTGTGTATGTCAATGACAGCGCAATAGTGACTCTTCTTACCAGAAAACAACTCTTGCTCGTAGGACCAGAAACTGCATGTGATTCAACTCCATTTAGGACTGGGAAACAAACTCTAGCTCGCTTTACAAGAAACACACTCTGCTTTTGAGAAAAGAGCACTCTTCTACTCTACTGTGTTTCCTATAGGGCCAGAACAGTGAGCTTGCTCAGAAAAAAAGAACTGTGCTTCCTACACAAACGGACCATATCTAGTTCAACTCTTTTTAGGAAACTGAGAACAGTAGCTCATCTTCAGTCCAATACACTGTACATGCTGCAAACAGACGGGAGGGCTATTTGCACTGTGTATGGCAGTGGGAGCACAATAGTGAATTTCCTTACCAGAAAACAACTTTTGCTCGTAGGACCAGAAACTGCATGTGATTCCACTCCATTTAGGACTGGGAAACAAATGCTAGCTCGCCTTACAAAAACAAACTCTGCTTTAGAGAAAAGAGCACTCTTCTACTCTAATGTGTTTCCTATGGGGTCCAAACAGTGAGCTTGCTCAGAACAAAATAACTGTGCTTCCTACACACACGGACCATATCTAGTTCAAAACTGCTTAGGAAACTGACAAGAACAGTAGCTCCTATTCAGTCCAATACACTGTACTTGCTGGGAAAAGACGCGAGTGCTATTTGCCTTGTGTAGGGCAATGTGAGCGAAATAGTGACTTTCCTTACCAGAAAACAAGTCTTGCTCGTAGGACCAGAAACTGCATGTGATTCAACTCCATTTAGGAGTAGGAAACAAATGCTAGCTCGCCTTACAAAAACACACTCTGCTTTTGAGAAAAGAGCACTCTTCTACTCTACTGTGTTTCCTATGGTGTCCGAACATTGAGCTTGCTCAGAACAAAAGAACTGTGCTTCCTACACACACGGCCATATCTAGTTCAATTCTGCTTAGGAACCTGACAAGAACAGTAGATCCTCTTCAGTCCAATACACTGTACTTGCAGGGAACAGACGCCAGTG